>NC_045438.1:16557969-16559708 GCF_002776525.5 Piliocolobus tephrosceles
CTCCTCAGCAAATGTAAAAGAACAGAAATTATAACAAACTGTCTCTCTGACCACAGTGCAATCAAACTAGAACTCAGGACTAAGAAACTCAATCAAAACCGCTCAACTACATGGAAACTGAACAACCTGCTCCTGAATGACTACTGGGTACATAACGAAATGAAAGCAGAAATAAAGATGTTCTTTGAAACCAATGAGAACAAAGATACAACATACCAGAATCTCTGGGACACATTTAAAGCAGTGTGTAGAGGGAAATTTATAGCACTAAGTGCCCACAAGAGAAAGCAGGAAAGATCTAAAATTGACACTCTAACATCACAATTAAACGAACTAGAGAGGCAAGAGCAAACACATTCAAAAGCTAGCAGAAGGCAAGAAATAACTAAGATCAGAGCAGAACTGAAGGAGATAGAGACACAAAAAACCCTCCAAAAAATCAATGAATCCAGGAGTTGGTTTTTTGAAAAGATCAACAAAATTGACAGACCGCTAGCAAGATTAATAAAGAAGAAAAGAGAGAGGAATCAAATAGACGCAATAAAAAATGATAAAGGGGATATCACCACCGACCCCACAGAAATACAAACTACCATCAGAGAATACTATAAACACCTCTACGCAAATCAACTAGAAAATCTAGAAGAAATGGATAATTTCCTGGACACGTACACTCTTCCAAGACTAAACCAGGAAGAAGTTGAATCCCTGAATAGACCAATAGCAGCCTCTGAAATTGAGGCAACAATTAATAGCCTACCCACCAAAAAAAGCCCAGGACCAGATGGATTCACAGCTGAATTCTACCAGAGGTACAAGGAGGAGCTGGTACCATTCCTTCTGAAACTATTCCAATCAATAGAAAAAGAGGGAATCCTCCCTAACTCATTTTATGAGGTCAACATCATCCTGATACCAAAGCCTGGCAGAGACACACACAAAAAAGAGAATTTTAGACCAATATCCCTGATGAACATCGATGCAAAATCCTCAATAAAATACTGGCAAACCAGATCCAGCAGCACATCAAAAAGCTTATCCACCATGATTAAGTGGGCTTCATCCCTGGGATACAAGGCTGGTTCAACATATGCAAATCAATAAACGTAATCCAGCATATAAACAGAACCAAAGACAAAAACCACATGATTATCTCAATAGATGCAGAAAAGGCCTTTGACAAAATTCAACAGCCCTTCATGCTAAAACCGCTCAATGAATTCGGTATTGATGGAACGTATCTCAAAATAATAAGATCTATTTATGACAAACCCACAGCCAATATCATACTGAATGTGCAAAAACTGGAAAAATTCCCTTTGAAAACTGGCACAAGACAGGGATGCCCTCTCTCACCGCTCCTATTCAACATAGTGTTGGAAGTTCTGGCTAGGGCAATCAGGCAAGAGAAAGAAATCAAAGGTATTCAGTTAGGAAAAGAAGAAGTCAAATTATCCCTGTTTGCAGATGACATGATTGTATATTTAGAAAATCCCATCATCTCAGCCCAAAATCTCCTTAAGCTGGTAAGAAACTTCAGCAAAGTCTCAGGATACAAAATCAATGTGCAAAAATCACAAGCATTCTTATACACCAATAACAGACAAACAGAGCCAAATCATGAGTGAACTCCCATTCACAATTGCTACAAAGAGAATAAAATACCTAGGAATCCAACTTACAAGGGATGTGAAGGACCTCTTCAAGGAGAACTACAAACCACTGCTCAGTGAAATCAA
>NC_045438.1:16569708-16831198 GCF_002776525.5 Piliocolobus tephrosceles
AGGTGTTGGAGAGGATGTGGAGAAATAGGAACACTTTTACACTGTTGGTGGGATTGTAAACTAGTTCAACCATTATGGAAAACAGTATGGCGATTCCTCAAGGATCTAGAACTAGATGTACCATATGACCCAGCCATCCCACTACTGGGTATATACCCAAAGGATTATAAATTATGCTACTACAAAGACACATGCACACGTATGTTTATTGCGGCACTATTCACAATAGCAAAGACTTGGAATCAACCCAAATGTCCATCAGTGACAGACTGGATTAAGAAAATGTGGCACATATACACCATGGAATACTATGCAGCCATAAAAAAGGATGAGTTTGCGTCCTTTGTAGAGACATGGATGCAGCTGGAAACCATCATTCTTAGCAAATTATCACAAGAAGAGAAAACCAAACACCGCATGTTCTCACTCATAGGTGGGAACTGAACAATGAGCTCACTTGGACTCGGGAAGGGGAACATCACACACTGGGGCCTATCATGGGGAGGGGGGAGGGGGGAGGGATTGCATTGGGGAGTTATACCTGATATAAATGATGAATTGATGGGTGCTGACGAGTTGATGGGTGCAGCACACCAACATGGCACATGTATACATATGTAACAAACCTGCACGTTATGCACATGCACCCTAGAACTTAAAGTATAAAAAAAAAAAAAAAATACTAAAAACTAGCCGGGCGAGGTGGCGGGCACCTGTCGTCCCAGCTCTCGGGAGGCTGAGGCAGGAGAATGGTGTGAACCCGGAGGCGGAGCTTGCAGTGAGCTGAGATCGGTCACTGCACTCCAGCCTGGGTGACACAGCGAGACTCCGTCTCAAAAAAAAAAAAAAGAAAGAAAGAAAGATGCAAGCACTAATCTACAACACACACTAGCAGCACCATCTGGAAAAGACCTTGGAACTAAAGTTCTGTTAAACTTTGCCAGAAGAAAATCAGGGTTAAATGGCATGTCCATAGACCAAATCAAATGGTTCTTGAGGTTGCACCCATGAACACACCTCTGAATAATACACACTTTGAATGAATCAGATGCAAGAGATTTATACACATTTGAATATAAAACGTATTTATTTAAACATACCAATGAAAAGGCTGAACTGAGAGCCACAGCTGAGCAAACTTTGATGATAATGTTTTAATTTTGGGTCAGGTCTCTACAACAATAATAAATGGAGACTGTGAGGTTTTTTTTTTTTTTTTTCTTTTTCTTTTTGAGACGGAGTCTCACTCTGTCGCCCAGGCTGGAGTGCAGTGGCGCGATCTCGGCTCACTGCAACCTCCGCCTCCTGTGCTCACGCCATGAAGACTGTGAGGTTTTACAGCTAACTCTCAAAAAATAATTTCTCTTCCTTAGAATTTGGGTGTACATTTGTAAGTGGACCCAAGAACCAATTAGATTATGGGACCAAATCCAAGTTAACATCGTTTTTATTTAGGATACGAAACATAAAGTCATACTTGAAAGTAAGTTTAACTTATTCTCACTAACTCTAAGTTCAAATTGGCTTTACAAAAATATTTCACAAAAAAAGATCATGGCGTTTGATTAAAGTTATCGTTAATTCACTCCTTCTGACGATTTTATGTTTTTTATTACCATTTCAAATGAGAGTATCTTTATATATTGTATTCCCAATTCTCTGAAAGAAATACATATTTGGTATGTTTGACTTAATAAATTATTCTTTGAGATGAAATATTGAATGCTCAGGAATAGTTTTAGATTCTATGCAATTTTAAACATCAACTAAAACCTTTTGGTGTTATTATGCTTCGATTTTGCTATTAATGCTTTATGCTTGAACATTTTGTCTTTTTTTATCTACTTAAAGACCATTGTGATAGTATGAACATTTACTAAACTCCATGTGCTCATTTCTTTTGTTCTTATTCTGTTTCCCATAACACAGTGGCAGGAGAGGGACTTAGAGTATTCGGGTCAAGGTTTCCCTGTGTCTATCTATGCACACATCCCAGTAGATGCTCTGAAAGAGAAGGACTTATTGAGGTGGCAGAGTCACTTGAGCACAGGAGTTTGAGGCTGCAGTAAGCTATGATGGTGTCATTGCACTCTAGCCTGGGCAGTGGAGTGAGATCCTGTCTCAAGAAGGAGATGGAGAAGGAGAAGGAGAAGGAGAAGGAGAAGGAGGAGAGAAGGAAGGGAGAGAGGGAAAGAGGAAAGAAGGAAAGAAGGAAGGAAGGGAGGGAGGGAAAGAGAAAGGAAGGAAGGAAGGAAGGAAGGAAGGAAGGAAGGAAGGAAGGAAGGAAGGAAGGAAGGAAGGAAGGAAAGTAAATGAGTTAATATTGGATGCTACTTTTTCTTAGAGACAGGAAATGTGCTAAACAGAAGGTCTGAAATATTAGACCATCTCAATTTCATTTCTAATTATTCCCTTGACTTGCTATGGAGCCTTGGACAAATCCTTTAATCTAATTGTTTTTCTGTTCTAAATCTGTAAAATTAGGGCTTTGATTTAGAATCCACAAACATATAGAATTGGAAGAGAAGTTTAAAATGTGGTCTGATCAAACACATTTTTCTATAAACACACATATATATGCATTATACATATATAATGTATGCATACATTCTAAAATGTAATAAATATATACATAATGTTACAAGTAGCTATATTTTCATTCTGATGAAAGGAGCACCCAAGAAGTGTTGCTAAGCAATTGCTTATTATTGAGAAAAGTTGACATATTAAACTATTATTTAATGTGGCTAGATAAGGCTAGATATTTAATTTTTCTAAAATAATGTATTAATGTACTATAAAGGAAAAGATAGGCAGGAATAAGTAAGCATGCCAAAATATGAATACAGACAGCCTCTGGGTAGACAGAATTATGGACATTTTTCTACTCTTTTACATCATCGAGTGTTTTCCAAAATTTCTCAGAAGAGCTGGTGTTACTTTTACAGTGTTAAAACACACAGTCTCAGAAAACAACATATATATTCTGAAGTTTTACCTTTCTCCATCCAGGAAAACTCAACTTCCTTGTTTCTAAACTAGAGCAGTGTGGGACTAGGTGAAAACTCTGTTAGTTGCTTAATCCATTTTCAAAGATTTTTCAAATGGCTTAATTTTATGTTACAAATGAATAACTATTGAGAGGATGAGGAGCTAAGCCACAGATGGAGAGAAAATATTGGCAAAAGATGTATCTGATAAAAGACTGTAATCCAAAATATACAAAGAACTCTTAAAATTCAACAATAAGGAAATGAACAACCCAATTTTAAAATGGTCAATTATCTGAACAGATGTCTCACCAAAGAAGACACAGAGGGCAAATAAGCATATGAAATGATGCTCAACATTATATATTCTTAGGGATTTACAAATTAAAAGAACAATGAAATACCACCACACACCTATTAGAATGACCAAAATGTAAAAAAAAAAAAAAAAAAAAAGAAAAGAAAAAACAGACAACATCAAATGCTGATGAGGAGGTGAGGCAACAGGAACACTCATTCATTATTAAATTATTAATGGTAATGAGAAATGGCACAGCCACTTTGGAAGACTGGCAGTTTCTTACAAACACACTCTTACCATATGATTCAGCAAGTATAGTTCTTGACATTTACCCAAAGGAAGTACTAGCTTGTGTTCACACAAAAACCTGCATAAAATGTTTACATCAACTTGAATCAACCAAGATGTCCTTCAGTATTTGGATGGAAGGATAAATTAACTGTGGCACATCCAGATGATGGAATATTATTCAGCAATAAAAAAGAAATGAGTTATTATACTATAAAAACATGTGGAGGAAAAGTGCATGCAGTTAAGCGAAACTGCATAAGTGCATGCAGTTAAGCGAAAAAAAGCCAATCTGAAAAGGCCACATATTGTATGATTCCAACTATGACATTCTTGAAGAGGTAAAACAACGAAAAGAGCAGTGGTTACTAGTGGTAAGCAGAAAGGAAGGGGTGAGTAGGTGTGGCACAGAGGATTTCTAGGGCAATGAAACTCTTCTGTTTGATGCTAACATGAAGGATACACTACATTATACATTTGTTCAAACCCACAGAATGTACAACACCAAGAGTGAACCTCAATGTAAACTATGGAGTTTGGTTGATGATAATGTGTCGATGTCAGTAGGTTAATCAGTTGTAAGAAATGTACCACTCTGCTGGGGGACATAGACAGGAAGGCTGTGCTTACCTGGGGGTAGAGAATATATAAGAATTCTCTGTACTTTCCAGTAAATTTCTCTGTGAACCCAAAACTCCTCTAAAAAAATCATTTACTTTTAAAAGTAAATAACTGTATTTACAAATATAAACTATCCCTGACTGTGGGGATTTTAAATCATTGGTTTTAGTGCAAGGAATCATATGGAGACAGAGGAGAAGCCTGGAGAATATTCTTGAGGACCTATGAAGGTGGTGGAGAAGGTATCAGAAGGAGCTTCAGTCTCTCTGGGAGCCTCTCTTGTCCCGTCCAGTAGAGCTGAACCCTCCCAACGATGCTGCACTCTCTTACTTACTCCACTTGCCACGCCCGCTCTGCTAATTTCCATATGCATCTGTTCCTCACTGCTGGATGCTGGACTTCTTGGAGAAAGAGTCCATGGTTCATGGATTATGGCCTCAAGGGTGCAAATAAGGGTGCTCCCTCTCTTTTTCTCTCATCGCTCTGTCTCTCATTTCTCTGTGTTTCTTTCTCTCCTCTCTTTCAGAAAGGAGAAGACTAGGAAAAGACACAAATAAAAATAATAGGAGGAAAGCCAAGAGCATGCTTTGCACAAACAGGTATTAAAACTGGGAAGGAGAGAGGAAAGGAAGAACACAGAGAAGGACCGAAGTGTCAGGGGAGGAGGGAGAACAAGGGGAGGGCTTGAAGCGGGGCTCTTTTCCTACGTATATGTAGCAGTTATAGGACCATTTGTTGAAGAAAATATTTTTCTTGCCCCATGAAATTCTTTAGCAGTGTTTTCAAAAAATGGTTAGTCACATGTGAATGAATCTGTTTCTGGACTTTCTACTGTTTCGAGAATCTATCATTTTTGCCAATAACACACTCTATTGATTAACTTTATGGTACATTTTGAAGTTGGGTATGGTGTATACTTGATTCTTGTTTTTTTACCTTTCCAAATGAATTTTAAAATTATTTTGTCAATCTCTAGAAACAAAAAAGTCACTTTCAAGATTTGTATATCTATGAGAGGAGCTCTAGTAATAACTGAGATATCCTTCCACCAGATGGATATGAGTGGGACTCAGAACCCAATTTAATTTGACTTAAAAACAGCAACGTGGCATTTCTTGTGTTTTGTGGAGCAAATAATACTAACGACAATTTTCATGCTTCTCTTCCGCAGTAGACTGCCGAGCTGCATGAGCTCCAGCTGAGGACCCCACACTGTTCCGCCCCCCACGGTGCCTGCAGTCTCCGCTCAGTCCCAGGCTGCAGTGCACGGCTCTCTGTTGACAGACTGCCAAAGCGAAGACCCACGAAAGAAGGTTAGCTCTGCAAGGAAGATCTGTCCCTAGAGGTCAAGATACGGTAAAGATGTTCTGTGCCTCTTTTTATTTTTAATAGGAGAAATTTAGATATCGTTACCCTAATGGGAAGGAATGAATGAAAAAGCAGAATCTCATGATTTAGGGAAATACTGCCAAGCGGAGGATTTGGAACAGGAGACAATAGGAGGAGGAATTTAGGGAAGAGATTTGCCTTGGTAGGAGGCTGAGGGCTCCAGAGGCCACACAGGATGTCCTTAAGAGCAGCTGCCTGGAACCAGAGCGCTGGCCTCAGCCTCTCCAAGTTCCACAACCTGAGGCAAGTTCTTCACCGCCCTGGGCCTCGGTTTCCTTGTGTGTGGAACTGGAATAATAATAGCACCTTGTCAGTGTCTTTAGAGCGGTGAGCATGGCACTGCGCGATTATGATCATGTTACTTGGAAAGTGCAAGGCAGGGGGCCCTGTGAATATGGGGACGGATTATTGAGAGTGGAAGAGAAGGCACCAAAAGAAGAGCACTCTTCTCAGACGGCCTCAGTACTGCCTTCCGCAAAGTAAGCATCAAGCTCGGTAGGGGAGAGTGAGGCTGCAGGGTTGAGATGGGGCCACGGAGGTGTCCCTACAGCGAAGGACACGTGAAAAGACCTCTCGTTTGCATCACTGGCCTCCGCTGACATCCTTTGTCCATGACCCTCTTCACCCGTGACCCTCATGGGGGAAACGTGATTTATGTCCAGTAGTAGTAAGGACTTGGGTCAACCTTGCTGGGCCACCTTTGATCCCTGGGGCTTCAGCCCCCCATGGCTGGGCCAAAACCTTCTCCTCTGTAAAATGAGGACATGATTCTTCTGAGGGAAAGGCCAGCCAGATGCATCCAAGAGGTTCTAATAGTTCTGAGACCTAGGAACATATTACAGCTCTCCTATTCCTCCTGACGAGTGCTGCCGCCCACTCACCAGCTGGCTGGTCAGAATTACACATATCATCAGTTGTACTCCAGTCAGCTAAGCTGGGCAATTAGCCTGATCCAGTAGAGTGAAAACCCTCATATCCATAAATACATCACAGCCCCACTAAGCAGGCATGCACCTCAGAAAAAAAAATTGAGCTTTCTTTTAAAATCATAAACAGAACAAATTTCATCTTTCTTGTTGTTTTAAAGAAATAAAATAGCAACTAATACTGCACATCTGATATATGACTCACAGGTAAGCAGATTTATGATTACTTAAGAAACTTAAATCCAATTGTTTAAATTGCTCTTATTCCACATAGAATTCAATTATTTGTATTTGCTGAATGCTACACAATGTAAACGTGCCAAGCTACATAGAATTAAAACGAAATACCCATAAAACAAATGTTATGACACATATGGGCAGTCAATTAACAACAGTTATCAAGCACTGTATCTGCTATGTGCCAGAAAATTCATCGAAGAAAGAAAAAATAGCTAACATATTTTAAGTTGCTCAGTTTTGAAGAAAAATTTAAATCCATTGAACACAGTATTTGCATTTCTATGACACTGAAACACTTTTAGTAGTTTGAGAGAAGTTAATCTGTAGTTTTAACAAACTGATCCTTTCATGAGAATATAAATGGCATTAGATGCTGAGTCCCATTGCACACATAAACAGGCAGAACATTATTTTAAAGTGTGAACGTCAAAGAGATCAACCCTAAAGGCGAGTGTTAACATTACTAGTATGTCATTTTTAAGTGAGTTATGGATTATTTCCTTGGTATAGTACATTTACATTTAAAGTGTGATTTGAGTTAATTGGGCTTGGCCTCATATTTTAAGACAATCAGTATCGGTAATAAGCAAAGATATTGAATTAAAATGGTGAGATAACATTTCATTTTAAAGCACCATTAAGGGTCTCTACAAATTAACTAAAAGCTCATGATTCCCTCCCACTCCATGCTCTCCAGCATCTCCTAAAATCAGCACCTCCCAAAGTCAGCTCCAATTCAGTGTTCAGACACAAAGCCCCCAGGCACCCTTGATTTTATGCTTTCACTCACACTTCAGACCCTAGCCAGCAGTGAGTCTGGCTCACTCTGCCTTCTACTCCTTCTCCACCTTCAACTCCTGCTCCCCACAATTACTATCTCACTCATCAACTTCTCTCTTGCAGATTCTTTTTTTTTTGAGACAGAGTCTTACTCTGTTATCCAGGCTGGCGTGTAATGGTGCGATCTTGGCTCACTGCAATCTCTGCCACTCAGGTTCAAGTGATTCTCCTGCCTCAGCCTCCCAAGTAGCTGGGATGACAGGTGTCTGCCACCACGCCCAGCTAATTTTTGTATTTTTAGTAAAGACAGTGTTTCACCATGTTGGCCAGGCTGGTCTCAAACTCCTGGGCTCAAGTGATCTACCCACCTCGGCCTCCAAAAGTGCTGGGATTACAGGCATGAGCCACCACACCCAGAACCCTTCCAGCTTCTATCTCTATCTTTCATTTCTGTTCCTCTCCACTTACAATCAGTACCACCAGCTGCTTCTCTTCTCCACCTGATCTCTACCTTCAACTCCTGCTCTCCCTACCTGTAATCTCCACCAGCACCATAAGACACACACACACCCACACACAGAAACACACACCAGCACCATCACCATAACCTCTGTCTCCACCACCACTACCCCCATCCCCACCACACAGCAGTTCTTGGCCTGTAAAATTTCTAAAGTCCTGTTGAAAAGACACTGTTGGGGTCCCCTACCAAGAAGCAGTCAGTGCTCCTTGGTTATTAAGCCCTGATGTGGCCCTGGACGAAGCCCCCTCTCCACTGTCCTTGTCCCTGGGCTGGGCTTCTTGGGTCTCCCCCAGACACATCTGACATGGAAATGGGCCTTGGGGAATGCGCCCCCTCCCCGCCCGGGAGACATACAGATTCCTCAACTTCCTTCCTCCTCGTCCTCATGGAAGGTCGGGGACCAAGGATTGTTTTAGGTTGTGAATAGTAATGGGCTTTTCTTACCTTGATTTCCTTGGCAGTAGAACTCCTTTGAAAACTCGGTAGCCTTCCAGTCTGTTTACAAGCCGTTCCGTGTGTCCACAGCTCCTTTAGTGAAGCTCTCAGATCTTTTTCTTTGCTTTCTCATTCTTATTTCTCATCTCTCACTCTTGTTTGTGTGTTTGTTTGTTTGTTTGTTTGAGACAGTCTCACAGTGTCTCCTGGGCTGGAGTGCAGTCGTGCAATCTCAGCTCACTGCAACCTCCACCTCCCAGGTTCAAGTGATTCTCCTTGCCTCAGCCTCTCAAGTAGCTGGGATTACAGGCACCTGCCACCACACTGAGCTAATTTTTTTTGTTTTTGTATTTTTAGTGGAGACAGGGTTTCACCATGTTGGCCAGGCTGGTCTCAAAACTCCTGACCTTGTGATCCATCTGCTTTGGCCTCCCAGAGTGCTGGGATTACAGGCATGAGCCACTGCACCGGGCCCTCGTCTCTCATTTTTAAGTCAAAGATGCCCTCCCTAGGCTGAAGAGCTTTGATGGAAAGGCCCCACCTGTAATCTACTCTTTCAGACATTTAATCAGATCACAGGTATTTAAAAATCTCAACCCTTAAATCTATGGGCTAAAAGTAGTCAGTTTTTTTCACACTGAGAGATCCAAATTTCTGACTCTATTTTTTATTTCATTTTACAAATAAACTGATCTGTCTATATAAGCTCACCATCTTTCTTATAATATATCACAACGAACCCATATTGACCCAAACAAGCTACATCGTCCTGCTTAAGTGCAAGAAGGGCTGGGCTATATTGGGAACCCACACACATACTCAGTGATCCACGCAGCTTGTTGTCAAATTACTTTGCTAAATGTCCTCATCAATTCACACTTCTTCCAGCAGTAGGTAAGAGTTTGCCTATCTATGTTCTTCAAGCATTTGGCTTTATCAGACTTTCTTTTTTGCTGTTGTTTTTCTCACAGGTCTGTGCAATAAACTTTAAGCTCCCTAAGGATTAGAACCATGTCTTCTTAATTTCTATACATCCAACTACTGGCAATCTGAAATATACTTGAATGTTGATATAATGAATGTATATAAATAAATGGTAGGATTTCACATCCGTTTTTAAAGGAAAATTTTATGAGTTCCCAGAATGCATGTATCAAAGCACCTGCCACAAGACTTTGATCTTGACAAAGCTTTACTATAATCTTCCTCAGATCACTTGGAAAACTGTGCTTTTGTGACTTTAGCCAGAATAGTAGCCAATCCAAAAAAGTAATTTCCAGCCCCCTCACCTCCACTACGAATCCATTCCAAATTTAATGCCTAAAGTTCCATTAATATGGAATAAGGCACCCCTTTTGCCCAAAGTCCTGTTAATATGGAATAATGTACTCCCTTTGCCTAAAGTCCTGTTCATATGGAATAAGGCACCCCTTTTGCCCCTATATCCTGCTCTTTTCTTTCAAACTGCAGACTCCGTGAACCTCTTGGGTATACGGTTCTCTCCTGTTTGTCAAGCTAATAAATTCAGCACTGTTTGTTTGATTTTAGTTCCAGTGGTCTTTATGCCACTGTTTGGCAATGCATACATTCATTTTCCTGTATCTCTCCTGGTCATATATGTAAATGATGCAGCATGATTTGGTGATAAGAGTTTAGTAACTGGGTCAGCCAAACTTGGATTCAGATCCCAGCTCCATCATTTACAAGGTAGTTGAAGCAAATCAATTCAGCACTTCATATTTCAGTTCTCTCCCCTGTGTAATGAGAGAGATGGTACCCAATGGACATCAATAACCAAAAGAAAGCAACTGGAACACAGAGAACTCAACGTATGCTAATAAAGTCCAGTTGATTTCCATATATGGGAAACATTTTCAATAGCTGCCACAATTTTACTTCTAAAAGCAGAGTGAGGGGAGAAAGAACTAATGGATCTTAAAGAGAATCTGAGGAGCACACCTCCCTGACAGTGACTTCCTGATCTGTAGAAAGCCAGTCTCTCTCTCTCTCTTATTTCTCTCTCTCTCTCTCTCTCTTTCTCATCTCTCTCACCTCAAGCTCTACTATTCCAAATTAGAATCAAATCCCTCATATGTGTACTTTACCACTTACATTTGATCTTCAAAATCGCCCTATAGGCAGGGCGTGGTGGCTTACCCCTATAATCCCAGCACTTTGGGAGGCCAAGGTGGGAGGGTCACTTGAGGTCAGGAGTTCAAGACCAGCCTGGCCAACATGGTGAAACCCTGTCTCTACTAAACATACAAAAATTATCGGGTGTGGTGGCGCACACCTGTGATCCCAGCTACTCAGGAGGCTGAGTGAGGCAGGAGGACTGCTTGAACCAAGGAAGTAGAGGTTGCAATGAGCCGAGATCGTGCCATTGCACCCCAGCCTGGGTGACAGAGTAAGACTGTCTCAAAGAAACAAAAAATCACACTATATATGATTGTCCAAAGAATTCAAGCTTGCGTTTACTCTAGATTTTTAGACTAGTTCATAGGCAAAGTAGGAATAAATGAAAATCTCAAGTTACAACGTTGTCATCAGGATCACCATCAGCCAAGATAGATGTAGTACAAAACACTATGCTAGTATAACGTTTCTGGAGCACTATATCATTTCCAATCAGTAAAGATTATTTAATTAAAGGGATATTAATTAAATCACTATCCAATTTTATTAAATGCATACATATAAACTTGAGTTGGCAAATAAACAAATTTGAGTTGTATTCAAGCAGTGCTGAATTCCTCATTCTTAGCAAATAATCAAAAGTATTTTCCACAGTAGAACATTATTAAATGAAAGTAAAATATACGTTAAGAACTAGTATTGCTGTAAATATATATGTAACAGTAGAAACTAATCATGTGTATGCTTGTGTGTATTTCAGTATCCTGAGTAAGATACATATACCACATTAATTTTACCAGAGATTAAAGCTGATGAAACAAAATGTATCTTTACAAATGTATATACATCTGCAAATATCCATGCTATATACATGGAAGTTAAGAATTTTCATTGGCCATTTGTTCAGTTGCTTGAGCGTTATCTTCTGTGTCCTCTGATTTTACAAATTCCTTGATAAATTTCCAAAGGCCCCTTAAAATACACAAGAAATGAATACCATAGGTTAGGGAAAAATACATTAAGCATGAAAGAAAATTTCAAAGTAAGCATCTACTCTAGACACATTTACACAAAAACAGACAAGATGAGACTTTGTAATAATTTCCTTTTTTAAAACAGATGTTCTGAGGGAGTTTTGGCCTTGGATGTAACAGATTCTCTAAATAGATGTTTTCCCCTGTCGCATATAGTGTGGCATGGGAAGTAGTTGTACCATGAACATAATGATATACTTTAGTCCATTCACTCTCATTGCAAGGCCATGGGACGTGCTTCCCCAGTTTTGTATTTGTAACTCTATTCCATCTTTTTAAAAACACCCAACATGATATAAGGAACCACAAAATCTAGATCCATCTGTATGGCTCGCTTAGCACTCTATCCAATTCCTTTCTTCCATGGCTTTTTCTGCCCCATAAGCTGGAGAGTAGGGTGCTCTATGTTCTGGCCTCTCTTACAGCAGAGACTGGCCTTGGCCCACGGTGCTGGCCAATGAGATGTGGGTGGAAGCATCTGTAAAGAACTGTCCTTCCTGAATAAAATGGAAAGCCTCAAAACGAGAAGCTCTTTGCCATCTGTCATTCACCTTTCCCTTTCTTAATTCATGGAAAGCAGACCCAGTTAATGCCTGAAGACAGCCATATTGAGACTCTGAAGAGGCGGCAGCCACACTCAAAGGAAAGCAGGGAAGAAAGGTGAGGAGCCCTAGTTCCTTAATTATGTCATTAAGCCCAAGCGACCTACACCTGAAAGTCTTTTTCCTGTTGCTACAAATAAGTCTTTCCCTATTTAAATCATCAGATGGTTTTCCATTGCTCTTAATAATACCAAATTCTGAGATTCAAACTATAGTACCAACTCAAAGAAAAGTAACTGTGTGAAGTATAAGCTTATAATGTAAATAATAATAAATTTATACCAATATTATACATTTAGTTATAAACAAATGATATAAATCAGCCATTTACTTTTTAAACTAGAATTTTCAGAGCAATATTTGCATAGGCGTTTTCAAAGATTTAACATCACTAAAAACCATACGATTGGAGAAAATAAAGCCATGCCTTCCCACGTTCCTGATTCCTGCCCAGGTGAACTCACCCTCACCTCCAGCTTTATCCAATACATTCATTTATATATGACTAAATAAAGTGTGTACAGATTGAGGTCTAAATCTTAGACTGAGCGTTCCAAAGTACAGAAAAGGATGTAACATGTGTATTTAATGTAAGCATTCATGAGTATAAACCCTTCAAAGGTCTGTCTAGTCTAATCTAGTTTTGAATAACTGATCGTGAGAGCAGCATGATACAGCTCTAGTTGTTTTATCATGATGTCAATACTTACTCCTGCCCCTCTTCACTGATCTTTCCTATGATCTGCTTCACATGGTTTTCAGTAACCTACAAAGAATTACGATCAGTTGGTCATGCTTATTACACAGGACAAGCAGGCACTAGAGGAAATATTTTTATTGATAAACATTGATTCACACAAAAAAACTTACTTTTATTTTCTTCTTTAAAATCATATTTTCTGTTTCCAATTGTATAGCTTCATGCTGGAAGACAGGTTGTTTTAAATGCAATATACTTGGTTAAAAATATTTGTTAACTATTTTTCTCTATTTAACAAGATGATGTGAATGATGTTATAATTTCAAGAGTACTCAATAGCACACTACTTAAAAACAGATTAAGAAACAAAGCATAAAATGAAGGACAATTAATGAGAAGGAAAGACCCTGGTTCTCTGGATAACAAACTAGGAGAGGAGGAAATTGGTGTTTCAAAATATCAGAAAATGTTAGAGAAATTCCAGAAGTGAAGAGCTCTTCACTTTTCAGAACTAATGATAGAATTTGTTAAGGGGGCTGGAAAAATATAAAAATACAAATATCAATAAATCACACACATATCAGCAATAACTGATTATAAACTGTAAGGGGAATTTTTTAAATTATCAGTTAGAATAGTAATACCTCCCATAAACTCATAAGAACAAACATAACATAATTATCTTGCACTGTTATAAAAATAAACTAAATAAGTATAAAATAATCCCAAATAAGAGTAGTAATATTGTAAAGCTGTCACTGTCAATATAAATATCCAAATGCATTTATAAATTCATTGTAAGCACAATCAAAATACCAAAAGTATTATTATCAGAACTTCAAAAATTAGTCAATAGTGTTAATGAGAATATTCAGGTTAATTGTGAACAAAATAATGATGGGCAGAGGGTATAAAGACTTGCTCTTTCAGATATTAGATATGTTGAAGAGTATTAGCAAGTGTAACAGCTAGGCTGAATGGGGTATCATTAAGAACCAAGGCTGAGTTTTAATGCTAAGTCTACTGCTTGCTAACTGTGACCTCAATCAAGTTACTTAGCATATTTGTGCCTCATTTCTGTATTTCAAAAAGATGATTAATAATAGCAGCCACCTGTTAAGGTTGCTGCAAATTAAATTAAACTATATTATTTAATGTTGATAAAAGTATCTGATACATTGTAAATCCTCAATACATTCAGCTCTTTTTTTTCACCTGGTTGGAAATGGTCTATTTCAAATGTAGAACCAGATACCAATTACATGACAGAATAACAATAGCAACTCTATTGTATTTTCCAGTATTTGAATTAAGCAGCCAAATATAAATAAGAAGTAATTAAAGTAACATAAATTAGTGATATGGAATCTTCATAGGGAGTTTTCTATTTCTTAGATTTGATTTATCTAAAGAGGTTTTAATTATGAAAGAATAGTTTACATGATTCTGATATATCATGCTTCAATATTTAAATTTCGAACCCATTACTGTTTAAAAATGCAATTATAAATTGATGCTTGTTCTGAGAACATTTATTTTCTGAAAGAAATAAAGGAGATCAAACCCTAAACAAAAAACACAGAAGAAAATCTGCAGGGAGGGGCCAAGATGCCAACTAGAAGCAGCTGCTGTCAGCAGCTCCCACAGAGAGGAATGAAAATGGCAAGTGAATCCTACCCCTTCAGCTGAAGTATCCAGGTTCTCTCATTGGGACTGACTAGGTGGTTGGCACGACCCACAGAGAGCAAGAAAAAGCAGGGTGAAGAGGTGGCCCACCTGGGAGCAGCAAGGGGACCTTCCATTCCCAGACAAGGGAGGTGGTGAGTGATAGTGTTACCCTGCCCGGGGAACCATGCTTTTTCCACAGGTCTGTGCAACTTGCAGATCAGAAGATCCCTTCATGAGCCCACACCATCAGGGTCTTGGGTCCCAAGCAGGGACTTATGAACAGAATGTCTGCTGGCTCTGAAGATTCTAGTCAGTCTGGATAAGGGGGATTCCCCCTAGCACAGTGCACCTGCTCCACCAAGGAGCAGCCAGAGTGCTTCGTTAAGCACTCCTGACTGGGTGAGACCTCCCAACAGGGATTGCTAGACACCTTACACAAAAGCGTTTCTATTGTAATCAGGTTGGAGCCCCTCTGGGACAAAGCTCCCAGAGGAAGGAGTCAGCAGCAATCTTTGCTGTTCCACAGCCTCCACTTCTGACACCTCCAGGTGCTAGAGGGACCAAAGTGAATAGAGTCTGAAGTGGACCCCCAGCAAACTGCAGCAACCCTATGGAAGAGGGGCCTGTTAAAAAAGCAAACAAACAGAAAGCAACAATAACAACATCAACAAATGAGACCTCACCAAAACCCCATCCAAAGGTCAGTAGTCTCAAAGATCAAAGACAGATAAGTATATGAAGATGAGAAAGAATTAATGCAAAATTGCTCAAAACTCAAAAAACCAGAGTGCCTCTTCTCCTCCAAATGATCTCAACACCTCTTCAGCAAGGGCATAGAACTAGGCTGAGGCTGAGATGGATGAACTGACAGAAGTAGATTTCAGATGGTGGGTAATAACAAAATTCACTGAGCTAAAGGAGTATGTTCTAATCCAATGCAAAGAAACTAAGAACCATGATAAAACATTATAGGAGCTGTTATCCAGAATAACCAGTTTAGAGAGAAACATAAATGACCTGATGGAGTCAAAAAACACAACTCAAGAACTTCACAATGCAACACCAGTATCAATAGCCAAATAGACCAAGTAGAGGAAATAATCTCAGAGCTTGAAGAATATCTTGCTGAAAAAAGACAGGCAGACAAGAGTAAAGAAAAAAGAATGAAAGGAATTAAAAAACCCTCTGAGAACAATGGAATTATGTAAAAATACTGAAACTACCACTGAGTGGGGTACTTGAAAGAGATGGGGAGAATAAAACCAAGTTTGAAAACATACTTCAGTATTTCATCCAGGAGAACTTCCCCAACCTAGCAAGACAGGCCAAAATTCAAATACAGGAAATCCAGAGAACTGCAGTCAAATACTCCATGAGAAGATTAACCCCAATATACATAATCATCAGATTCTTCAAGGTTGAAATGAAGGAAAAAAATGTTAAGGATAGTCAGAGAAAAGTGCCAGGTCACCTACAAAGCAAAACCCATCAGACTAACAGCATGCCTCTCAGTGGAAACCTTACAAGCCAGAAGAAATTGAGGCTCAATACCTAACCACGTGGCACTTACTCTAAAATCAGTCACATAATTGGAAGTAAAACACTCCTCAGCAAATGCAAAAGAACTGAAATCATAACAAACAGTCTCCCAGACCACATGCAATCAAATTAGAACTCAAGATTAAGAAACTCACTCAAAACCACACAACTACATGGAAATTGATCAACCTGCTCCTGAATGACTTCTGGGTAAATAAAAAAATTGAGGCAGAAATCAAGAAGCTCTTTGAAACTAATAAGAACAGACAACATACCAGAATCTCTGGGATGCAACTAAAGCAGTGTTGAGAGGGAAATTTATAGCACTAATAGCCCACATCAGAAAGCTAGAAAGATCTCAAATCAATACATAACATCACAACTAAAAGAACTAGAAAACCAAGTGCAAACAAACCCCAAAGCAAGCAGAAGACAAATAACCAAGATCAGGGCAGAACCGAAGAAAATAGAGACACGAAAAACCCTTCAAAATATCAGTGAATCTAGGAGACAGTGTTTTGAAAAACTTAATAAAATAAATAGACCACTAGCTAGATTAACACAGAAGAAAAGAGAGAAGAATCAAATAGACAAAATAAAAAATGATAAAGGGAATATCACCACTGACCCCCCACAGAAATACAACCATCAGAGAATGCTAAAACACCTCTATGCAAATAAACCAGAAAATCTAAAGATTAAATGGATAAATTTCTGGACACATGCACCCTCCCAAGACTGAACCAGGAAGTAATGAGTTCTGAAATTGAAGCAGTAATAAATAGTTTACAAATTAAAAAAAAAAAAAGGGGGGGTGGAGCAAAATGGCCAAATAGGAAGAGCTCCAGTCTCCAGCTCCCAGTGTGAGCAATACAGAAGACAGGTGATTTCCGCATTTTCAACTGAGGTATTGGGTTCATCTCACTAGGGAGTGCCGGACAATCAGTGCTGGTCAGCTGCTGCAGCCTGACCGGTGAGAGCTGAAGCAGGGCCAGGCATCGCCTCACCTGGGAAGCGCAAGGGGGAAGGGAATCCCTTTTCCTAGCCAGGTGAACTGAGACATACAACACCCGGAAAATCGGGTAACTCCCAACCCAATACTGCGCTTTACTGAGGGTCTTACAAACGGGCACACCAGGAGATTATATCCCACACCTGGCCAGGAGGGTTCCAACCACAGAGCCTACCTCATTGCTAGCACAGCAGTCTGCGATCTAATGGGCAATGCAGCAGTGAGGCTGGGGGAGGGGCGCCCGCCATTGCTGAAGCTTAAGTAGGTAAAAAAAGCCACTAGGAAGCTCGAACTGGGTGGAGCTCATAGCAGCTCAAGGAGCCCTGCCTGTCTCTGTATACTCCACCTCTGTGGACAGGGCACAGCTAAACAACAACAACAACAAAAAAAAAAGCAGGAGAAACCTCTGCAGACGCAAACGACTCTGTCTGACAGCTTTGAAGAGAGCAGTGGATCTCCCAACACAGACGTTGAGATCTGAGAATGGAGAGACTGCCTACTCAAGTGGGTACCTGACCCCTGAGTAGCCTAACTGGGAGACATCCCCGACTAGGGGCAGACGGACACCCCACACCTCACACAGTGGAGTACACCCCTGAGAGGAAGCTTCCAAAGCAAGAATCAGACAGGTACGCTCGCTGTTCAGCAATATTCTATCTTCTGCAGCCTCTGCTGCTGATACCCAGGCAAACAGGGTCTGCAGTGGACCTTAAGCAATCGCCAGCAGACCTACAGCTGAGAGTCCTGACTGTTAGAAGGAAAACTAACAAACAGGAAGGACACCCACACCAAAACTCCATCAGTACGTCACCATCATCAAAGACCAGAGGCAGATAAAACCACAAAGATGGGGAAAAAGCAGGGCAGAAAAGCTGGAAATTCAAAAAATAAGAGCACATCTCCCCATCCAAAGGAACGCAGCTCATCACCAGCAATGGATCAAAGCTGGACGAAGAATGACTTTGACGAGATGAGAGAAGAAGGCTTCAGTCCATCAAACTTCTCAGAGCTAAAGGAGGAATTACGTACCCAGCGCAAAAAAACTAAAAATCTTGAAAAAAGAGTGGAAGAATTGACAACTAGAATAATTAATGCAGAGAAGGCCATAAATGAACTGACAGAGATGAAAACCATGACACAAGAAATATGTGACAGATGCACGAGCTTCAGTAACCGACGCAATCAACTGGAAGAAAGAGTATCAGCGATTGAGAATCAAATGAATGAAATGAAACGAGAAGAGAAATCTAAAGAAAAAAGAAGAAAAAGAAATGAACAAAGCCTGCAAGAAGTATGGGATTATGTAAAAAGACCAAATCTATGTCTGATTGGGGTGCCTGAAAGTGAGGGGGAAAATGGAAACAAGTTGGAAAACACTCTTCAGGATATCATCCAGGAGAACTTCCCCAACCTAGTAGGGCAGGCCAACATTCAAATTCAGGAAATACAGAGAACGCCACAAAGATACTCCTCGAGAAGAGCAACTCCAAGACACATAATTGCCAGATTCACCAAAGTTGAAATGAAGGAAAAAATCTTAAGGGCAGCCAGAGAGAAAGGTCAGGTTACCCACAAAGGGAAGCCCATCAGACTAACAGCAGATCTCTCGGCAGAAACTCTACAAGCCAGAAGAGAGTGGGGGCCAATACACAACATTCTTAAAGAAAAGAATTTTAAACCCAGAGTTTTGTATCCAGCCAAACTAAGTTTCATAAGTGAAGGAGAAATAAAATCCTTTATAGATAAGCAAATGCTTAGAGATTTTGTCACCACCAGACCTGCCATACAAGAGACCCTGAAGGAAGCACTAAACGTGGAAAGGAACAATCAGTACCAGCCATTGCAAAAACATGCCAAAATGTAAAGACCATCAAGGCTAGGAAGAAACTGCATCAACTAACGAGCAAAATAACCAGTTAATATCATAATGGCAGGATCAAGTTCACACATAACAATATTAGCCTTAAATGTAAATGGACTAAATGCTCCAATTAAAAGACACAGATTGGCAAACTGGATAAAGAGTCAAGACCCATCAGTTTGCTGTATTCAGGAGACCCATCTCACATGCAGAGACATACATAGGCTCAAAATAAAGGGATGGAGGAAGATCTACCAAGCAAATGGAGAACAAAAAAAAGCAGGGGTTGCAATCCTAGTCTCTGATAAAACAGACTTTAAACCATCAAAGATCAAAAGAGACGAAGAAGACCATTACATAATGGTAAAGGGATCAATTCAACAAGAAGAGCTAACTATCCTAAATATATATGCACCCAATACGGGAGCACCCAGATTCATAAAGCAAGTCCTTAGAGACTTATGAAGAGACTTAGACTCCCATACAATAATAATGGGAGACTTCAACACCCCACTGTCAACATTAGACAGATCAACGAGACAGAAAGTTAACAAGGATATCCAGGAATTGAACTCATCTCTGCAGCAAGCAGATCTAATAGTCATCTACAGAACTCTCCACCCCAAATCAACAGAATATACATTCTTCTCAGCACCACATCACACTTATTCCAAAATTGGCCACATAATTGGAAGTAAAGCACTCCTCAGCAAATGTACGAGAACAGAAATTATAACAAACTGTCTCTCAGACCACAGTGCAATCAAACTAGAACTCAGGACTAAGAAACTCAATCAAAACCGCTCAACTACATGGAAACTGAATAACCTGCTCCTGAATGACTACTGGGTACATAACGAAATGAATGCAGAAATAAAGATGTTCTTTGAAACCAATGAGAACAAAGATACAACATACCAGAATCTCTGGGACACATGTAAAGCAGTGTGTACAGGGAAATTTATAGCACTAAATGCCCACAAGAGAAAGCTGGAAAGATCTAAAATTGACACCGTAACATCACAATTAAAAGAACTAGAGAAACAAGAGCAAACACATTAAAAAGCTAGCAGAAGGCAAGAAATAACTAAGATCAGAGCAGAACTGAAGGAGAGAGAGACACAAAAAACCCTCCAAAAAATCAATGAATCCAGGAGCTGGTTTTTGAAAAGATCAACAAAATTGATAGACCGCTAGCAAGACTAATAAAGAAGAAAAGAGAGAAGAATCAAATAGACGCAATAAAAAATGATAAAGGGGATATCACCACCGACCCCACAGAAATACAAACTACCATCAGAGAATACTATAAACACCTCTACACAAATAAACTAGAAAACCTAGAAGAAATGGATAAATTCCTGGACACTTACACTCTCCCAAGACTAAACCAGGGAGAAGTTGAATCCCTGAATAGACCAAGAGCAGGCTCTGAAATTGAGGCAATAATTAATCGCCTACCAACCAAAAAAAGTCCAGGACCAGATGGATTCACAGCTGAATTCTACCAGAGGTACAAGGAGGAGCTGGTACCATTCCTTCTGAAACTATTCCAATCAATAGAAAAAGAGGGAATCCTCTATAACTCATTTTATGAGGCCAACATCGTCCTGATACCAAAGCGTGGCAGAGACACAACAAAAAAAGAGAATTTTAGACCAATATCCCTGATGAACATTGATGCAAAAATCCTCAATAAAATACTGGCAACCCGGATCCAGCAGCACATCAAAAAGCTTATCCACCATGATCAAGTGGGCTTCATCCCTGGGATGCAAGGCTGGTTCGACATATGCAAATCAATAAACATAATCCAGCATATAAACAGAACCAAAGACAAAAACCACATGATTATCTCAATAGATGCAGAAAAGGCCTTTGACAAAATTCAACAGCCCTTCATGCTAAAAACGCTCAATAAATTCGGTATTGATGGAACGTATCTCAAAATAATAAGAGCTGTTTATGACAAACCCACAGCCAATATCATACTAAATGGGCAAAAACTGGAAAAATTCCCTTTGAAAACTGGCACAAGACAGGGATGCCCTCTCTCACCACTCCTATTCAACATAGTGTTGGAAGTTCTGGCTAGTGCAATCAGGCAAGAGAAAGAAATAAAGGTATTCAGTTAGGAAAAGAAGAAGTCAAATTATCCCTGTTTGCAGATGCCATGATTGTATATTTAGAAAAGCCCATTGTCTCAGCCCAAAATCTCCTTAAGCTGATGAGAAACTTCGGCAAAGTCTCAGGATACAAAATTAATGTACAAAAATCTATTTATCTGGCAAATGTCTACTATTCACAATCTACAAGGAACTTAAACAAATTTACAAGAAAAAACAAACAACCCCATTAAAAAGTGGGTAAAGGACACGAACAGACACTTCTCAAAAGAAGACATACATGTGGCAAACAAGCATATAAAAAAAGCTCAACATCACTGATCATCAGAGAAATACAAATCAAAACCACAATGAGATACCATCTCACCCCAGTCAGAATGGCAATTATTAAAAAGTCAAGAAACAACAGATGCTGGCAAAGTTGTGGAGAAACAGGAATGCTTTTACACTGTTGGTAGGAATGTCAATTAATTCAATGATAGTGGAAGACAGTGTGGCAATTCCTCAAAGATTTAGAACTCAAAATACCATTTGACCCAGCAAACCCAAATCCCTTTTGTATATAGCCAAAGGAATATAAATCATTCTATTATAAAGATGCATGCACATATATGTTCATTGCAGAATGATTCACAATAGCAAAGACATGGAATGAACCCAAATGCCCACCAATGATAAACTAGATTTTTAAAATGTGGTACATATACACCATGGAATGCTATGCAGCCATAAAAAGGAATGAGAGCATGTCCTTTGCAGGGACATGGATGGAACTGGAAGCCATTATCCTCAGCTAACTAATGCAGGAACAGAAAACCAAACACCACATGTTCTCACTTATAAGTGGGAGCTGAACAATGAGAACACATGGACACAGGGAGGGGAACAACACACACTGGGGGCTGTCAGGGGGGTGAAAGCAGGTAAAACATCAGGAAAAATAGCTAATGCATGTTGGGCTTAATCCCTAGGTGATGGGATGATAGGTGCAACAAATCACCATGGCATACATTTACCTGTGTAACAAATCTGCACATCTGCACATGTATACCCTGTTACTTAAAATAGAAAAAAATAAATAAATGTAAAAACTTCACCTGTTAAAATAAGGCTAGAATCAGTACAATTATTTTATCCATTAATATTTCATTCTTATAACAGTGAACCATAGCATTGCCTCTATATTTAAATAATTTCTTCTAAAACAGGGGTCAACAAACTAATCCAGTCTGCACCTGTTTCTGTAAATAAAGTTTTGTTGGCACACAGCCATGTCCCCCCTCCAAAAAAAAAAAGAAAAAAGAAAAAAAGGAAAAAGAACATCTGAACATATCATTGTAAAACAGAAAGAGATAATTTTTTCATAAAAAAATGTTGGACCACCAACACCTTTCTATATGCTCTATAATTCTGCTAAAAAGAATAAAAGTAGTGCTGGAAAAATATGCTTACCTATAGAATCACAATAAAAAAAATCACGTATTTCTTACATACTCTATAACTGGAGGTTACATTGAGTTATATCCTGCACAATTTAAAATCATGTTTTTAAATGTTTTAACTTTTATGGATTTAGGGGTACGAGTGCAGTTGTATTACATGGATAGATATGTAATGGTGGGCTTTAGTATACCACCACCCAAATAGAGTACAGTGTACCCAGTAGATAGTATCTCATCCCTTACCCCCTTCCACACTCCCACATTCTGGAGTCTTCAATGGCTATTATGCCACTCTATATGTCCATGTTACTCAAAAAATTAGGTTTTGGCTATTAACAGAAATCAATAGAATTTTTATCACTTTCCCTTTTTCTTATTTTAGATAGATCTCTTAATTATTATGATTATTTGCTATAAACATTTTGAAATAAAAAGCATATTTGGACCAAATTTTATGATTTTGTTGCCCTATGACCAAATCACATTACTTCAAGTGTTTGCCGAGGTTTTTAGGCAAAAGAATAATGTAAATATTTAAATAAATAAGTTGCATACCTCTATGCTTTTAATCCTATTCTCAGTGATATCTGAAATTCCAGTATGAACCAAAGTTGTTTTAATTTCTTTTTCTAGAGCTTGTATCTCATCCCACTTACTGAGTATTTCACACCTCTTCTTTTCAACCTTCTCAATAAGAGTAAGTTGGTTCTCATCAATTATATGTTTCTCAGATGATTCTGGAAATATTTTTAAAAACAAAGTATTACTGTGTTTAATATCTCATTATTAATAGCATTATGTATTATTAATAATATTATGTATGCTATAGTATATATAACTATAAAATATAATTCAAACTCAAAGCATGTCAATAAAAATAATCTGAGCCAAGAATGAGGGTATTCCTCCTTTAATTCATTCCTCTAATCAGTACATATTTGTTGAACACATTTTTATGCAGACACTGGGTTAGGTAGAAAGGTTCAATGGTGAATTAGCCTTTTCCAGAGTGTGTGATTAAGCAGTGCAGACCAACAAGAAACAACAAGAGAGTGATGGTGGCAGAGTAGAAGGTGCAATTATGGTAAGACAAAGGCAAGAACATCAGACACAGCATGAGGAAGGCTCAAGGATGACTTTGCCAGAGAAGTGTGATTAGGTTGAAACACAAAGGATAAAGAGAAGTTAGACAAACAGAAGAGTTTTGGGAGGGAGCAGAAGACAGAATTTAGACATTGAGGGACAATGCTAGGAGGGAAACGGGGGGCAGATCTGAGAAGACTTGTGACCTATGTTAAGAAATCAGTCAAAGCTGTTGAGAGCTTTTAATATGGGAAGAGACACAATCAGATAATGATCACTGTCTCCAGTGAAATTGTGCCCTGAAAGTGGATCAGACAGCACAAGACTAGACTCAGAGAGACCTGTTGGGAAGCTATGGCAATCATTGACACAGGTTGATTGGGTCAGGACATGTATTAGTCTGTTTCACGCCACTAATAAAGACATATGGGAGACTGGGCAATGTACAAACAAAAGAGGTTTAATTGGACTTACAGTTCCACGTGGCTGGGGAAGCCTCACAATCACAGCAGAAGGCAAGGGGGAGGAAGTTCCCTCTTACATGGATGGCAGCAGCCGATGACAGAATGAGGAAGATGCAAAAGGGGAAACCCCTAATAAAACCATCAGATCTCATGAAACTTATTCACTAGCATGAGATCAGTATGGGGAAACTGTCCCCATGATTCAATAATCTCCCACCAGGTCCCTCCCACAACACATAGGAATTATGGGAGCTACAATTCAAGATGAGATTTGGGTGGGGACACAGAGCCAAAGCATATCAGAATAGCACTCCCAACATGAAGAGAAGTGAAAAAAATAAAAACAATAAACTATTTAGGAAATAGAAAAAGAAAATAGACCTTAGTAATTGACTAGATCTGGCAATGTAGAGAAGAAGGCAATGTCAAAAATAAGCCCTAGGTTTTAGCTCAGTTGTAGCTAGAAAGAAAACAATGAGTTCGATGAAGCATGGAGGAAAGAACGAGCTTGGTTTCAGTCCCAACTTGGCCACTTATTTCAAGCTATGTTGGAAGAGGTTGAGGGGTAGGAGAGTGAAAGTTGCCTGGCACATATTTTATGACTTTCATCTCCATGTATTTGGTGATACCATCGATTGAAATAGTCAGGGAGATGCCCATTTAGAGAAGGAGATGATGAGTTTAATCTCGGACATGTTGAAATACCTATGGGACACTCAAGAGGCCGTGTCTAACAGGCACTTGGATATACAGATCTCAAGCAAAAAAAGAAAGGTTTTTACCAGGTAAAATAGATTTGGAATTTAAAAGAAAACTCTTCCAAAGAGATGCTGGACTCCAAAGAATATCAACATTTAAGGAGTACAGAAAGGAAATGGAGACATCAAGTGATCCACTGCTAAGGCCAATTTGTCGTCAATCAGCACAGTTATATACTAATTAGAGTGGTGAGACTTCATTTTTTGAGAAAAAAACAATTACTACTTTTCAATGGGAACAAAACAGTTAGAAATATTAATTACCCTTCCTCGTAGATAGTAAACAAGAAGGAAGCCACTGCCATCATTCTACTTTGCCAAATTTGGAAGAAGGAGAAACTTTGACATTAAATTTTGAAATTTGGGGGAATTAAGTAGACACATGATGAGCTAGCTGAGGGGATAGAAATGGTCATAGTTAAGCTTCTACACAAACTGAAAGAAACTACAAAATAAAGTATGTGTTCTCCACCTTCACCTAAGCTGAAGGTTTCAGCCCAAAACCATCAGCTGAATTCAAAGAGGCAAAAAGGAGTGTCAAGTCAAGGGAGTGACCTCCGTCCTCACCTCTTTTCTACCCTCAAGACATAACTATAGGGAAAGACTGAGGTATGAAAATGGGGACATTCCACAGCAAATGTGTGTGATTGGAGGAACAGGCTCCTGCGATAGAACACTTTGGGAAAAGAATAAAGCAGGAAGAACCAGGGACACCAGGTTTGTTCCATCACAATGAAAGAGTGATGGGAACAGTGGACTAGGATCAAACATGAAGAAAGGTTACTAGAGTTCTAGAAAGTTAGTCACTCCATCTTATTTTTATTAATCTTTGCCCTTTTTTTTTTAATCAACGGCTAGCAGTAAAGCCCTTAAGTTTCTGCCTTTTTGTTTTGTTTTTAAATCGTGGGCCTGTTTTAAGAGAAAGCAAGGAAACAGAAAACACCAAGCCTGGGTCCTATTTCACATCTGTGAGAGGAACCCTACAAAGAACAAACAACATGGTGGAAGAAGGAGCGAAGCAGGTGACCTCTGAGCCCTGAGAAGGGAGGGAAGGAGAAGCAGAGTCAGCCTGGGACAGAGAACAGGCAGGACCAGGGGATGTAAATTAGGTGACAAGAAACCTGTGCAAAGACATCCAGCAGGGTTAACAGCACCCGTGCTACTCATAGGTAGAAAAGAGGAAACAGGCAGAAGGGGGGAAAAGGTGGTAAAAGCACTCTGACAAGGATCTTTGAGGCCAAGCTCTACTAAGAACTTAAAACAGGATAGGCCTGTGAGCATATCCTACCAGACGCTGAGAAAAAGTATCTAAAAACAGAGTATGAGTGAGTGTTTAACAAACTCAGGGGGAAAACGGCATTTCATTTAACAGTTGGGAAACAGACAAGGTTAATGAGCAAGATACTTAAACTTATTTTTATCATGTAATTGCTTTCTAAATTGTATACATTCAAAATAATTTTATTATCTATTTCATAAAATGTTAATATCTATTTCATAAAATATTCATAAAATGTAATAATTTCCCATGAAATGCATATTCTTCCTCACAAGTAATAATAAAAAGATGAAGAACAAACAGGCAGTGACCACCACGTGCCAGGCCCTGTGATCTTGGGCGATGTGGGTGAACACGTTGAATTCTCACAGCAAAACTCAGAGGGAGCATCAGCATCTCCCGTGTTGACAGACAGGCAGCCAAGGCTGCGGCAGCTGAAATAATGAAGGTCACAGCAAAGCACCCATCAAGAGGACATCACACAGACACCTGCCTGATCGTTCCTTCGCAGACCGCAGCAATGCCAGCTCCATCTCCAGTTCACTTCTGAGTCTACAATGTGTGGATGAACAATAGGGAAATATTAGATCCTCATTATATCTTTTTTCTTTTGTCTATGTTACACCACAAGTCTCTTATAGTTGAGAAATTAAAATAGACCTGCTTACTTTCTAATACAACAGATACTCTGAAGATATTTATTAAATGACAGCCTAAATCAGTCAAGTTAAACAAACAAAATAATACTTTCTTACCAAGATTGCATAAGCTTTTAAAGAGTTAGTTAATTTAAAATAAATGATTTCCTATAGAGTTTATTGATATTTTTTGTTAATGGAATTGCTAAGAAGTAAGAACGCAAAAAAAAATTTAAAAAAACTAGTGGCTCAAGCCTGTAATCCCAGCACTTTGGGAGGCCGAGAGGGGCGGATCACGAGGTCAGGAGATCGAGACCATCCTGGCTAACACGGTGAAACCCCATCTCTACTAAAAATACAAAAAACTAGCCGGGCGAGGTGGCGGGCGCCTGTAGTCCCAGCTACTCCGGAGGCTGAGGCAGGAGAATGGCGTGAACCCGGGAGGCGGAGTTTGCAGTGAGCTGAGATCCGGCCACTGCACTCCAGCCTGGGCGACAGAGCAAGACTCCGTCTCAAAAAAAAAAAAAAAAAAAAAAAAATTTAAAAAAACTAAAAAAAAAAAAAGTAGCATTTTACACTGAAAGTCAAACAACATGTCAAGGGCTATGGAAAGACCTTGCTGATGCTGAAATACACTGCATATTTCCTGTGTATTTTTATTCTGTGCAAAAGATACAATTTACAAATTTCACTATGTTTGAATTAAAAATAAAATACAAGAGGCTGGGCATGGTGGCCCACGCCTGTAATCCCAGCAGTTTGAGAAGCCAAGGCAGGCAGATCACGAGGTGGGGAGATTGAGACTATCCTGGCTAACATGGTGAAACCCCGTCTCCACTAAAAGTACAAAAAATTAGCTGGGTGTGGTAGCGAGGGCCTGTAGTCCCAGCTGCTTGGGAGGCTGAGGCAGGAGAATGGTGTGAACCCGGGAGGTGGAGGTTGCAGTGAGCCGAGATTGTGCCACTGCACTCCAGCCTGGGTGATAGAGCGAGACTCCATCTCAAAAAAGAAAAGAAAAGGGGAAAAACCTCTTTGTTTCCTCTGCTTGGTTCAGAGTGACCTACATCAACTATCTTATGTTTTATAGATTCAAAGAGAAAACAAAAAGGAGTCTAGCAGGTATTACATATATTGAGGACAACACTGTGATTCAATTTAAAACATCAACATGCAAATAATTTAATGTCAAATGTCTACAAAGGGCCTAACAGTTTAAGATTTTTACACATATTAGTTCATTTCATCACAGATTAAGAGAGAAATAGGGTGGTTATTATGACCCTCAATTTTAAGAAACTGGAGCCAGGCATAGTGACTCATGCCTGTAATCCCAGTACTTTGAAGGACCAAAGCAGGTGGATCACTTGAGTCTAGGAATTGGAGACCAGCTTGGGCAACATGGTGAAACTCCATCTCTACTTAAAAAAAAATACAAAATTAGTCAGGTGTGGTGCCTGTGGTCCCAGCTACTTGGGAGGCAGAAGTGGGAGGATCCCTTGAGCCTGAGAGGTTGGAGCTGCAGTGAACCATGATCACGCCACTACACTCCAGCCTGGGCAACAGAGCAAGACCCTGTCGCAAAGAAAAAAAAATTAAGAAACGGGGGATTCAATGGATTAATAACAATGATGAAAGTCTTTTCAATATGTATAGTAAGAAAGTTTCATTTCCAGAAAATTTTTACATATTATAGTTTTAACTATCACTTAGGTTTGTGTTCTATTGCTTTGTTTTTCTTCTTCAGGGACTTTAATTATACATGAATTGGACATTCTTTGCTTATGTCTATTTCACCTACTTTTTCTGACTCTTTTAATTTCTGTATCTCATTTACATTCTTTTAAATATTTTTCCACTTTTTCCCAATGCCCTTTATTATATTTTCATTTGAAACTACTCTTCCTTGGGTATTTCAGAATTTAGTCTTGACCTATGTTATAATTCTGACTTTTTCAACTATTTTTCCCTCAGTTTTTATCTTGTTTTATTTCTTCTTTATTGTTGTTGATTTCTCTCCTTAGTTTTTAAATTTGTGACTCAAGATTGTTTTCATATGGTGAAATGCTCTTTCGGGAACATCTAATTTAGCTTGGAGTGCTGTGCTACAGTTTTCTTCTCGTTCAACTTTATTATTATTATTCCTTGGTAAGGCAGGGACTTTCATCAGGTAAATCATTTGGATTCTCATTTTCTTTTCTTTTCTCATAGTAGTTTGTATAGACGAAGATTGTTTACACCTCTGCATTTTTGCAGGCTGGACTAGTGATTTGGAGTAGTATGTGAGATTGCTAATTCAAATGGATACTTTTCTGTCAGTGTAGCAAATTATGCTATTTTATTAGTGATTTCATTGTTGTTGCTGGTTTTTGTTTTGTTGTTGTTGTTGTTGTTGTTGTTTTGGTGTTGTTTTGATTTTCTTTGATAGTCCTGGATACGTCGCTTGTTTAGAGGGGAAAAGGACCGTATGTGGAAGGGTTGTGTGAACCTTGATTTTCCTCTTTTTATGGGTTTTTACATTTTCCTGTCTTGCTCCCTTTTGCCTTCATTGGACATTCCTAAAGGATGCTGCTCCCTTTCCTTTAACTCCCTTCTCACATGTATTATTACCATTTCAAAGTTGTATTCTCACTTCTACCCTCTTCCAAGTAACCCCACCCCACCCCACCACACCCCTGCCATCATAGTCAACGCTGCCATCAGCCCAGCAGTACAGCTGTGTGGTTTTCTCACTTACATGGATTCTCTCCCTGGAAGTGGTTTTAGAACAATTTTAGACCTCCTTCTAGCTCCACTGTTCTCTCTTCCATGAACTTTTCCCAAAACCTCACTTGCTCTCACAAAGCTTTGCAGCAGGAACATGGAAACTGGTTCACTGCCACTGAATGTTTTCTTTTCTATTTTCAGTCATTTTTAAACTTTGGATGCATTTGCAATGAATTAAGTTTTTTTTTTTTTTTTTTTTTTTCTTTTTTGCCTTGGCGTTCACATTGAACAGAAGTTTAATTTTTTCACTCCAGAAGCAGGGCTCAGTCACCATTGCTTGACACAGTTTTTTTGCTTCTCCTCCTTCCAGTGCCTCAAAATGGTCAGTCCAGATATCTGCCTTAAACAACCACCTCCCAGTGATCACCCACTATGGGACAGCTAAATACAACCTACTTTCCTCAACCCACTGACCCCCACGCCCTGCATGGGCCATGAGAATATGCTGCAGTGACCCAGAAACCACTCTCCATCATAGTGTGTGTGACCCCACAGACCTCATGCCTTCTTGCTCTAAACCCACTGATCAGAATTCCCCACGGAAAACCTGCTAGGGTCACACTCTAGACCCGAACAAAAGCCTTGGTCCATCGGTCTTCACTCTCTCTCTTGCTCCCCTACCTGCTGATGGAGCAAGTGTGTTTCAGGCAGCTCCCTACTTCCTACCACCCCTGAGAGGCATGCTGCCCTCTTTTCTCTGGGATCTGTAAGTAACAATCTGCTATTTAATGTGCTTTGTTCTGTGGCCTTCTCTGTGCCTCACCTGATGGACACACTTGAACGTCACCTTTTACCAGCCAGGGATCTCCTAAAGACTGGTTATCTTGGTAGGAATAACCTGGATACACACCAGACAACGGCCACGAGGGCTTCTGCCAGTGTAGTTGAGTTTCTTGTGAGAGGAATATCTGGTCATAGGTCAGACACTTGGGCATTAAGCCTGAAGGCTAGGATGAAGACACATCCCATGAAGAGTACCCTGAGAACATCCTCCACGAGCCCCCGAAGCCCCATCAGGGGAGGGCTAGAGTTCATAGCCACCCTTGTGAGAGAGACCGCAAGACCAAATTGGAGGCCAGGTGTGGTAGCTCATGCCTGTAATCCCAGCACTTTGGGAGGCTGAGATGGGTGGATCACTTGAGGTCAGGAGTTCAAGACCAGATTGGCCAACATGGTGAAACCCTGACTCAGCTAAAAATACAAAAATTAGCTGGGTGTGGTGGTACACACCTTTAATCCCAGCTACTTGGGAGGCTTGAACCCGGGAGATGGAAGTTGCAATGAACTGAGATCACCCTACTGCATTCCAGCCTGGGCAACAGAGCAAGGCTCCATTAAAAAAATAAATAAATTGGAGCAACAAATACAACAGTTCTCTGTCTTCTAGTTACACTATAAGGCAAATTTTGTTGTTTGGTTTTGTTTCTTGTTTTGTGCTCTTGAAGATATTTTGGATGTTGTGAGTTTCCTTTAATCCTTTTCAAATCATACAAACAGTGTGCCCTATCCAGTTGTGATTTGACTCTGGAGAATGACACAGAGAGGTTATATTAGAAGAGTTTTGTAAGTTAAAAAACAATAAGGGCATTCATATAAGGTGTCTTAGATCGACAGCCCTCTCACCTATCAGTCAGTCTTCAGGGGACCACCAAAAAAGACAGGAGATTCCTTCAGAAACCTGCCCAAACTGCCCCCATGGACACACCATACTTAGCAGAATGTCTTAGTCACATAGGTGATGGCCTGTAGAAGTGGCCAGATGACAGGCATGATATTAGCAAAAGTAGCATGTTTTCAGCAAAGCAGAAATCAATGTAACTATAGGCTTGTCACATCAGTTTCAGATCTTGTTACAGGAGAATCTAAACATAGATCAGATCAGTCACTCATGCCTCACCTATCATTCTGCTCCAGGGCTGCTTTTGTGGCTCTCACAAGCGTCCTCAGCTCTTCCCTGGCAAGATCCATGTCTGCTGTCTTCACTGGCCTCTGCCCCAGCGCCTTGAGTTGAGCCAGAAGAGCCTAGGCAGGACCAGGCACAAGAGGTGAGACAAGCACACAGGGAGGGCGGGAGGACTCCCTTTTTTATTTGTCATTAATGCGTTTTCAAGGTGCCCTGGGTTAACATATACATTCTAGTTAAAACAGGTAAATTGGGAGGATTTAAGGGAGGGAGGGCTGTTGGAGGAGGAATGGCCAATCAGTGAAGTTTCTGTTAAAATACTTTTTTCAGTATGTTAAGAGTTTATTTTTCTAAGAAATAGAAAGATGGTAGGGAATTTCCCTGTTGGCCTGTGTCGGGGGAAGGACATGCTGGATAAAGCCCTGGAGGCACATTGTTAGTGGCACTGCAATCGTTTCTTCTACTTGAATGAGAAGTCATGTGAATGCGCTTGCCATCTGCAGATGTAAAGCAGTGCTGTGCTCAAATGAGGAGCAACAGAGATCTCTGCCTCTTAGGGGAAGCGCTGTCAGGGTTACAGACACAGAAAGAGGCATCCAGGGCCCTGCTGGCCTGGGAATTTCTTCATGCTCACGTTTGACCGAGATAGGGAGGTATGCCACTTTTTGACTCAATCTCAAAACGTAAGGAACAAGGTAGATTCCCCACTGGAGCCGTTGCTCATTCTTATAAAGACAAAGGCTGCTTCTGCGTTATGAAAAGGCTCAGCACAAAGAAAATGGTGCTCACATCTTATTTTAAATGAAGAAGCAAACTAGAACTGATCTTCTTGCAATGCTGTGATTGTTTGCTCATATACAAAAGAAGCAACTATCTTTCCTAATTTATGAAGTAAAATTAATCTTTAAAGTGTATTGAATTCAAAATACCAAAGTTATCTTGGCTACAGTGTTAGATGTCCTTAGGTTTTATAGGTGATTTAGTTATTCCGGCAGTATATTTTCTTATTTGACCAATCACATGTTTAACCCAACCCTAGAGGGAACACCTGGCACACCGTCACCCGTTAAACGAAGAAATCATGGCGTTTGAGTCAGCTTACAGCACACTAGCCATCACAACACATTCTCAGTGTTTTCGCCAGCTGGAAACTACTGGCAGAGAACCATTTATATTTCCAATTTATACATAGTTATGTTGCTCGTTTGGCAGTATAAACAATGTTATGCCAATCTAAAGGAAATTTATTTATCAATAATGTTATTAAGGCAGTATAAAGCTTATCTATAATAAAAAATATCAGCTATTCTAAATTATGGGGCACACATGGGGCTTCTTGGATTCAGAAAGTTTTCCACTGCTCATGAAATACGAAGCTAGGAATAGGCAGGCTCTATTCAGGCTTTTCGCGATCGATCATCACCTCGTACTGTGCTGCGGGCTGGGACTCCAGGAGCGTCGCCATGTAGAGTTCATATTCATCCTGTACAGAAACAAACACAAAGGCCACTGGCCGTGCATGAGGAGGCCACAGGAACAGCTGTTTCATGTGTATCAATCACACGGAAGTCAAGAATGTTCATTTAGATCATTTCAGAAAAACATAAAATGTTCCTACAATGCATTAAACGGTATACATGCTCACATTGATAAAATCACACCATCTTTGAAGCATATTTGAGCATTAAGTATTGATTACCTCAGAATATCATAAAATGCCATGGGATAAAATATAAAATATTGATCACTTCAGAATGTCATAAAACACTTTGACACAAATACAACAAATTATCTCCTGCCATGCAGAAGCTCTGTGGACTCAGGTCCTACTGGCCTGCCAGGATGAGCCTCCCAGTGATGAGGCATCGCTGGAAAACAGGCCATCAGGTCTCCACTGTTAGGCACTCCTTGTCATTAGGGAAATTAAAGATCGCATGGTCTTTAAGCAACATAATCTCAACTCAGGTTCCATATGAAGGACATTGTCTCTTTTTTTTTTTTTTTTTTTTTTTTGCAACCTCTGCCTCCGAGTTCAAGCGATTCTCCTGCCTCAGCCTCTGAGTAGCTGGGATTACAGGCACGTGCCACCATGCCCAGCTAATTTTTGTATTTTTAGTAGAGATGGGGTTTCACCATGTTGGCCAGGCTGGTCTTGAACTCCTGACCTCAAGTGATCTGCCTGCATCAGTCTCTGAAAGTGCTGGGGTTACAGGCATAAGCCACAGCACCCAAAAATCACTTTCATCATGAAATTACAACAAATCTGTAATTCCATAAGGATTCATATAAAATTACACATATAATGTTACATTAATTATTCATTTATTTGAATGATAATTAAGTTACGTACAATTTATAAAAGGTTATGTATAATTAGGAAGCTTTAGTGGGAAAATGTGGGCTTAAGGAATGAACTGACTGGGTGTTGATTCCACATGGCCCCTTTATAATTTACGTCCCTGCAGGCAGATAACCTCCAGTCTCTGTGAGTGATGGTCCCTGTCTGTAGAAGGGGGCCCTGTGATCCCTGGCAGAATTTCAGTGAGGCTTGAGATCATTCATGTACACAGAACCTCATGCAAGTTTCTCAACTGTTATGCTGAAGATGGATGTTTCTTACCTTAACTTTTTTCAAGAGATCACCAAATATCAAAGAACTGTTACAAATATCTTCAAAGACTTTTCCAAAGACGTGCAGTCTGTTGAACTGCTGAGGGCTGCAGGTGCAAATTTTCTGGAGCTCCTGGAGGAAAAACAGAGTCAGCCCCTTTCAGAGTGGCTTCATTTTTCTTCCAGAACCGAATTTCTCAGGAGCCAGGGAGGACACAGCTGTCATCACCCTGGCGAGTGGGCGGGTGGCACAAGGGGCCGGTCCCGGGGGTTCTGATCCCTCCCACCATTTGCTGAGTTTCTTTGTCTCCCTGGTTACACAAGATTCGGGATTTTGAAAAAAATATTTTCTTCTTTATTGACTCCCTTGCTCCCGGTACTCAAGGATTCACTCTCCGCCTCCGCGGTCCCCCAAGGCCCTTTCTCTCTTCCAACCCCAAGGCCTGGCTGCTTCCTAGGGGCCTGCTATTTTCTTCTCTTTCGTGCACCGTCCCCGTTTGGAGATGATGCCTCCAGTCAGCTGTTCTCCTCTGAGTTGGCAGCCCACCGTAGATCTTCCCCTCACACCAGCACTTTCTGTACACACGTGCTGCCTGGGCATACCTCAGGGCGTGACAGTCCCCATCAGCTCTCCCTCTGCCCTCACCGTTCTTCCAGCGTCAGGCAGGCCAGCCCTCTCTCAGACCCCTCTGCTGACCTACAAACATCTGATTTACTGTTGCAGCCACATGGCCTCCAATGTGTCTGCGATGGGCCTCCCCCAGCTGACCAGTTCCCGGAAGGCGCCCTCCTTCATTTCACCCAAACTGTCCCCACTGAAAGTGCTAAAGCTCTCCGCACCTGGTACAGTACTGCATTCTGCCTGGACGTATCAGGGAAGCCTCAGAGGACGAACCTCAATTCACAGTCGTGGCTGTCTCTGACCCAGAGCACTGACCCGAGAGCACTGCACGGAGAGCACTGACCCGAGAGCACTGCGCAGAGAGCACTGACCCGAGAGCACTGCGCGGAGAGCACTGACCCGAGAGCACTGCACCAAGTGCACTGACCCGAGAGCACCGCACAGAGAGCACTGCGCCAAGAGCACTGCACCGCGAGGTCTGCACCGAGAACACTGCCCCGAGAGCTTTGCCCCGAGAGCTTTGCCCCGAGAGCTCTTTCCGGAGAGCACCGCAGGGCCGCCCTCCTCACCCGCTGCAGCTTTCTTTCGTGGCCCGCGGCCACCTTGCTCCCAGCGAAGTCATTCTTCAGGAGATCTTGCTTGACGAGCACTTCTTTCTGGAAACGCAGGAACATCCTGTACCTGTCTGCGTTGGTGGCCCCCGCCAGGTAGGAGCTGACATAGTGGTGCCGGTCCCTGGCGCCTCTGGGCCCGGCTTCCTGGTACCGCAGCACCTTCACGTCGGGCAGCTGGAGTTCTTCCCTCCTGCGCCATCCAGGAGGGCCCCGTCCGGGAGGGCCTCCTTTCTTTTCTTCCCTCCCCTCTCGGAGAGCCTCCACTGGAAAGAGATCCTCCTCTGAAGTGTGGGAAAGAGAGGCCTGGGGGTTCAGGTACTTGAACAGCGGGGTGTTCTGGGCCTCACTGGGGACCAGCGCCGTATGGATGGTGAAGTGGGCCAGGGCCTCCTTCATCCTCACCACCTTCCCTGGGGGCAGCTCTCCCACCTCAGAGGAACGCTCTCTCTTGGGCCGGTGGGCATTGGGCCAGTGCTCTAAGACTGTCTCAGGAGGCTGGTAGAGCTTGTTGGGGTTCAGGTGTCCAGAGACGTAGAGGTTGACGTCCTCCCGGTGGTCTTTCTGAAGCCGGTTCAGAAGTGTCTTCAGATTACACAGGGTCTTCACGCCTGGCGTCTCGCAGTGCTTCCACTTCAGGTACACTGGTCAGAAAAGAAAAGGAGACGCTTAGGGATCGCTCTTAGTTCCACAGTAAGTCAGCTGGTGCTCTGGCTGAGGGGCGTAGCCCCTGACCAAAAGAGGGTATACAGAGAAACAGACGAACAGAATATATGACCCGGCCCTTAAAAGTCAGAGACACCCGTGGTGGATCTAGTGTGTTGCTGCAGATGAGAAGCAGGCAGGCCCCCAGGATGTGCAAGCCAGCCCCAGAGCTCTGGGCCCTCAAAGCCAATCAGAAAAAGACAGAATATCTGAATTTGGCAGAGTATTTCTTACAATATTAGCAAAGGCTCTGAAAGAAAAGTGTACAATCTTAATTATAATTCTTAATGATGATGCTTAAAGATGTCTTCTTTAATGTATTTCACATACAGGGGAACACAGAAAGGGTTTTGGTTAAAACCCTCAGTTAATGCTAAAATGTCTCAGGAGTCCCTGACTAAACCCCTCAGTGACCAGTGGCTCGCTCACCCCTTCCTGCACCATGCCCACAGAGCCAACCCCTAGGGCTGTTGAACTGCAGTTGCCTCCTCTGCAACATTAGAATCATCATCTCAAACAAAATGGTTGGTTGACACGCAGATGGAATTACTTTTGGCAAAGAGGCACATGGCCTAGAAGAGATACTCCGTAAATTCTACCCATTTTAGCTGCAGGTCTAGAGTGTAGGCAACACGTTACTGAACACTACAGATAGAACAGGAGGAGCCCAGATTTGCCCCCTTTATTTGCTGTTTTCTAACCTAAGAAGAATTTCTTTCTGTGACGTTGTGTACTGCGATGCCCAAAGGGCAGCAGGCCCATCCATACCCTCCTCAGAGAAATTTCCTCCGTCCATTGCGAAGAAAACCATCCTTCCTGGAGTCCACCGAGGTGGCTGAATACTGGAGGCAATACTTTCAGCAGAGGGCTGCTAGAGAATCGCCCCTGTTGATCAGCTTAGTCCTTCAGAGCAACCACTTAAATGATTAACAGAACAAATTCTCCAAGACAGCGATCATTGCAATTCATCAAAGGCATGAACGCTTAAAGCTCTAAAAGGCACCTTGTACCAGCTCTATGGAAGATGGAATAAGGAGGCAACTTCATTGCTGTTGTGTTATCCTTCGTTTATTTTACTTCCAAGAAGGATTTGAAGCCACCAGCAAGTCAATCGACACAATCATTTTCCCACTTCAAATGCTTTTCCTTTTGATTGTAGTAAGATCTGCTCCAGCCAGAAGTGGAAACTTCTGTCTGCCATGTTCTTGTAATATATGCCATGAATCCCCGTCGTGGCAATAAGTATTTTATTTTCCTATCTGAAAACATTGTGTGTGTGTGTGTGTGTGTGTGTGTGTGTGTGTATCCTGCCGTCTCTGCCTGAGAGAGTAAACAAACAATAAATGAAAGTTTTAAGAATTTATTGGAAAATATGACTCTTTTACAAATGATCTGAAAACAAATTCGCTGTCAGTAAAACCAAACCAACTTTTGAATGTGTATTGAATAGGATAGGTCTTTAGACTACATTTGGATTAATATATATTGCCAAAATGTAGTATTAAACATTTTTAAACAGAGGTTTGAATAGTAATAGGTTGAATAGTAATAGGTCTTTAGACTACATTTGGATTAATACATATTGCCAAAATGTAGTATTAAACATTTTTAAACAGAGGTTTTTTATTTGTTTGTTTCTTTGGAAATGTATCCTTCCCCCTGCCCGCCACTGACCCCAGAACAGGACAATAGGTCTTTAATGTCAAAATTATTACAAATCAGGCTGGGTGCGGTGACTCACGCCTGTAATCCCAGCACTTTGGGAGGCTGAGGCGGGTGGATCACTTGAAATCAGGAGTTCGAGACCAGCCTGGCCAACCTCGCGAAACCTTGTCTCTACTAAAAATACAAAAATCAGGCATGGTGGCGGTGCCTGTAATCGCAGCTACTCGGAGGCTGAGGCACCAAAATCGCTTCAGAAGCCCACCCCTCCACAAATGAACATTAAGCAAATCTCACAAGCCAGCAAGAGCCGCTCCAGGCCACTTACATTCAGGCTCCAGCTCCTCCGCCATGACTTCCTTCCCTTCAGCTGCCTGGGCTGGGCTGTTGCCGTGGAAACCACAAACATTCTAAGCCCTCCCTAGTTTCCCTCACTGCTGAGCAACCAGGCACAGCCTCTGCTGTGGGACCTCCCTCCAACCCCTCCCCTCTTCTGTGCCTGCGAGTTTCTGGAACAGGGAGTACTGGTGTTTGCTTGCTTACTTTTTAAAGTGAAACACTTTTCGTGATCTGAAAAATATCAAAGTATTCTCGTATTCCCTAATTCCTCTCCAAAGCCCAGGGGGCAAAATATAACTGGTCTTCAGGCATCTGCTATAGAAATGTGCAGATCGGACAGTGCGTAACCCACCCAACTGTACCTGGAGATCCAGCACACAGCAGGTGCCAGTCACTTAGTGATCATTTAGTCGCTTTTTATTATTATCTATGTATTTGCTAGTGGGGAATTGAGGTCCTGTGGGGTAATTTGCCCAAAGTGAGTTAGCAGAGAATGGAATTTGTAATGTGTAAGTGCACATCTGTGTGACTGCAAAGTCCATCCTCTCTCCTCAGGCTATCCCATGTGTCAAGGGAGGGAAAAGCTAAAACTTCTGTCTTTGAAAACTGTAATTCGGTTTATATGTCTTGCAGCCAGAAAGAGAGTACTGGAAGGGCGATTCCACTGGATCTTAGAAGTAACTTTGACACCAACCCTCGCTGCTTACCGCTCTGAAATGGGAAAGACAGCGATGTAGGCATTCCTGGTTGTGCGGATGGAATTACACAGTGCTGTGAAGGAGGCGGGGCACGCAGTGTTTGTTGTTTCTTTGTTTCTGTTGATGCTGCTTATTAGCTCAAACTACACCATTTTGTGAGCCCCGCTCCATTTTGCAGACCCTGGTCAAACAGAAATATCCCACGGGCGTCGGGCCACGAGAAACATCCTGCTCAACCACCTGACTTTCTTATCACCCCCTGCTGAGCAAAGCCCTGCTCAGCAAAGCCCCCAGCTGAAGGATCATCCTCATCAGATCCTGCTGAGCAAAGATCCAAGGAACATTCTATCACATCCCCCCAAAAACAGGGCCACACCACCTTGCCATGGAACATCTTATCAACATCTTCCTGGGAAGCAGGCCATACCCACCAGGCCCCTCCCGCCCAGGCCGATAATTACCCCAGCCTGTAAGCCGAGGTCAGCACTGACATTAACCTGGTCCCCCATCTCTGCAGGTCTTAGGCTGGACATAGAACCTGAATCGCTGGAGAGCTGCCAATTCTCTCTCTTTTTTTTACCCTCACCTTCCCTTCCAAACCTAACACTGGACAGATACTTGAAACATGAACATTCTGGAAACCAAGAAGCTGCCAGGACCCTCACCTGCTCAGGTGGCTTCATCACCAGGTGCATGGGAATTCCTCCTGTGAAAAGGTCACCGGAGTGCTTACTGCTTGTCTCTCTGGAATGTGCATGGTAGTTAGGCATCTTAATCATGACAGAAAGGTCGACGTGAAGATGCCTGAGCTGCGTAAGGATGTCTAGATACGGGTACTGGCGAGGAAACGCCGTGTGCCTTCGCCTGCAGTTCATTATGAAGTAGGCTCACATGGGCACCAGCGAGTAAGCGTTGTATGCCCCTCACCTGCAGCTCATTATGAAATAGGCTCACATGGGCAGCAGCCCAGGTTTTTAGATAACCAACAATTAGAGATGAAGAGATGAGCCTCTATGCTCAGAATCCCTTAGTAAACTAGTCAATGTCATAAGTTCTAAAACAGCCTGTCGCTTCCACACTGCGCAGTCAGGCAGAGAGGTGGCAATAGGTGTTTTCCACTTTTCTTTCACAGATGGGCAGGAGGGACAAAGGGGGACAAAGGGCCCCTCTGTAGACCTTGGGAAGGACAGTGATGAGGGGTGCGTCCCACTGCGAGAGCTCCTCACCTCTGGGGTTCAGCCTGTGCTACCCTCACTCCTGCTCCTTGGCACAGACATACATTTGACTCACTTTACGTAGAACTTCTGAGTATTGGTTTTGATCTAAAGAAAATAATTTGTTTTCAGGGCCTCAGTTTCTCCCAAGTCATCCCTTATGGCAGAACACAAATGCAGTCAAATTAATTCATCTACCCCTTATTTATATGCTATCAAGATCAGAAAGTCAATGATCAAGTCAATATCAGGCCTTAAAAGCCCACTTGTGGCTCTCCTATTGCTAAATATTTCATCAAAGCATTTGAGGCAGAAACACATTTAATCACGACATTATGAATTGATGTGCCAGACACACACTGGATCTTCCTTGAGGCCAGACTTCTATGTAGACATGGCCAAGAACTGCTCAGCAGGCAAATTGCACCTGCACGTATTTCAGTGACTGTGGCTGCTGTTTTGCTTATCCACAATAGTTAGCGCTTGAGCACATCCTAAAACACTTGGACACTGAATGCAACCCGATGGTGAGACCATTCTACCATCCCAGCTAATCCAAGCATCCACCCATCCTTTCATCCTACCCCTCATTCCAGAAAAAAAATAAAAATAAAAAAGCATTGTCTACTATTGTCTCTTTGCTAGCACTGCAGAAATGCGCAATTAATTCCCTACTTTAAAAATGCTCGGTGGAGAGGAGACCACTGGGGAGTGAAATGCATGTGAGCAGCAGCGGAGATGGGCATGGACCGGCAGAGGAAGGAGTGAAGGATTCTCATCTCATGGGCTGTGGAGGCTTCCAGGAAGACCACTTGTTCCAGGTGGGGAGGATGGGCGAGCGGGAGTTCCTTGTCAATCATGGGGGAGAGGAGGGGAGCCTCGGTCAGAAGAACTGATGGGTTCCAAAAGGGAAGAAGTCACAAATAAGTGATTCCAGTTACTGCTTTTCAGCTATTAGAATCTGCTGTGCAAAAACGAACTGACTTGCAATAACTTTTAAAACATCTTTGTGCTTCCTAAGCTCTGGAGAAACTGAATGATGTTTTTAAGAAATTTTAGATAGACTGCAAAGCAAATGCTGGCCTGGCAGGAGGATGTGGGGTTGGGATGCTGAGATGGGGCAGGGGCAGAGTCAGGAGGGAGTTTCAGTTTGGTCTTGAAGACGGCTGAAGAGTGATCAAGAGTCACTGAAAAATGTTTTACAGAGCGGGGTATCACCACTTTCTATTCTAGAGAGATGACTGTTGCTACACTTCATAGAGAGTGAAGGGAACGGTCCTAAGAGCCAAGAATGACATCTCCAGCTCTAGTCACGTAAGCAGTGGTGGCTGGCAGTGACACTCCAAATTCTCTACCCTCCTCTTGATGTGTCAGGGAAAAGCCTCTCACCCATCCAAGGCCAAAGTGCTTGGCTCCTGGGCTCTTTTGCCCTCTTGCTTTTTCAAGGGCCCCAGTTCACTGGTCTGTTTTTCCATCTGTCTCTCTTTTCCTCTGTTCTCCCCTCCTCTCCCCTCCCCTGCCCTCCCCTCCCCTCGTCTCCCCTCCTCTCCTCTCCTCTCCTCTCTCGCTGTCCCTCTCTTGCATCATTCATCTTTGCTTTCCTATAGGAGCATTTCTATCAGAAAACGAACATGCTCCTTTTTCTCATCTCAAAAGCACATATAAACAAGACCTTTGCATTGACTCTACACCTCTCTAAGGCAGGTATTCCACACAACAGATCCAGGTCAGAGTCTGTCACAAGGAAGCTCTTGGCCGGCCTGCCAAGGAGGAGGAAACGCAAAGCTATCACTCCTCCTGCGTTCTCTGTGAGGGAGTCTCCTACGGCACTGTTATCTGTGGCACAGGTGGGCTATTTCCACGTATCCCAAAGCTTCTCCCGTGGAGCCTGGATTTTGCCCTAAAGGGGCAAATTTTCTGCAATATAGCTTCATTTTTGAGTGGTATTTGAAGGCAAAATAACTATAAGACTCTGGAAGTTTGAAAAGTCGATGAAGAAATCGTGCAGACAGAACACACCTCTTGAAGGGCTCCCTAACATCCCTTCCCCACCCCCCACCTCCCCAGCAAGTCCCTTTCCTCCTTTGGAGAGTAAAACAAACCTTCATTCAATGACGTTGGTATGTAAAAGCTGCATTTCTTTATTTTCAAACTGTTGTTTATCACTCATCTACACCTGTTTCCAAAACCGCCATTATCTTTTCAACTGTGAAAGTGATTTGGGCATCTAGGGTCAGGACAGGAGACACCATGATTCCCCCATTAAGCGAGAGGTACGTGGGTCGGTCGTGAAAATGCCCCCAGCACATCCCATACCCTCTGGTGACTCTCTTCAGAGACCACCCATCTGACCAGATGCTTATACGACTTCCCGCAGACAGCCCGTGTAGACAAGAAAATTCACTCACACCATCTCTCCGTCCTCTCTCTTCCATGATGACAGCAGGCCACTCCCACTTCCTCCACCTGGCTTTTTTCTCTTGGAAATCATCCCGTACCAGTGCGTAAAGAATACCTGACTTTTTACATGGCTGGGCAGTGTCCCATTGTATGGGTCTACTGTGTTTTATTCCAATCCACAGACCACCGATGGACACACACGCTGTTTCCATTCTTCTGCCATTAAATCCCACTGCTGGTTCTCCAGTCACCTCCTGTGTGTGCGAATCTGTAGGTAAACACAGAACTTGAGCACCTGGGGTGGAGTTGCCGAGTTTGTGCCCATGGGATATTGAGAAAGAGCATCACATTGTTCTCGGAAGGGTTACTACAATTTTCTCAATCCCAGCAGTACTAAGAGTGCCTGCTTCTCCACCTCTTCATTACCAGATGGCATTTTCAAGCACAATGTCACCACACCATCTGATCTTTGCCAATACAAGGTTGCCGACCAGATGTCAAGAAAGAAGGAAAATCTACAATGAAACTGTGAAGGAAAAAAAAAGCCCTAAGGTGTTATAAAAATACATTATAAGTGCAGTGGTGAGTCTTAAACTATTTTACATAAGATGACCAGGGAAGGCCTCTATTTGTTTTTTGTGGCTGCCATTATCAATAACCATAGACTTAGCAGCTTGAAAGAAACATCGATTTATTTTCTCACATTGCTGGAAGTCTGAAGTCTAAAATGACTCTCACTAGCTAAAATCCAGGTGTGGGCAGTGGGCAGGGCTGCTTCCTCCTGGAGGCTACTGGGGAGAGTCCCCTTCCTTGCCTTTTTCAGTATCTAGAGGCCACCTGGTTCCTGGTTCCTGGGCCCTTCCTTCATCTGCAAAGCCGACGAGGCTGGGAGAGTCTTTCTCACATCCCAGACACCCTCCTGCCTCTCTGTTCTCTCCTTTTCTTTTGAGATGGAGTCTCTGTCACCCAGGCTGGAGTACAGTGGCATGATCTTGGCTTGCTGCAACCTCTGCCTTCCAGGTTCAAACAGTTCTCCTGCCTCAGGCTCCCAAGTAGCTGGGATTACAGGCACCCATGAGCATGCCTGGCTAATTTTTATATTTTTAATGGAGTTAGGTTTTTGCCATGTTGGCCAGGCTGCTCTCAAACTCCTGACCATGGGGGATCCGCCCGCCTCAGCCTCCCAAACTGCTGGGATTACAAGCATGAGCTACTGCACCTGGCCTGTTCTCTGTAAAAGGAGCCCTGTGATGACACTGCACTGGCCCAGGTAGCGCAGGCTCATCTTCCTATTTTAAGCCCAGCCGTTCAGCAGCCCTGATCCCCTCTGCAGCTCCGTATCTTCTCTGCCCAGGGACCTCACATCTTCACCAGTTCTGGGGATTAGAGTGTGGCTCTCTTTGACTTCAGATGAGGTGACAAAGAGCCAGAGGAAGAGAATTCTTGGCATCAAGCTAGAGAGTGTGGTGCAGACCTGACCTCCCTTTTCCAAAACTTGTGTGTGGCCTGACACTGGAGGTAGAGCATTGGCTAGGGATCGGGGAGATGGTTCAAATCGCTGTTTGTTTTTTGTTTGCGTTTCATTGGTCTGGTTTGTTTACGATTAGAGAGATTTGAGGGATCCCATGTTGAGGGAACGGGGCCAATGGATTGAAAAATGTTGAAAGTCTGGGAAACAGGGGACATTTGATTTCATGACTTGGTACATGCCTAAAAGGTGTGTCTGGGCTGGGTGCTTTGGCTCACGCCTGTAATCCCAGCATTTTGGGGGGCCAAGGCGGGCGGATCACTTGAACTTGGGAGTTCAAAACCAGTCTGGGCAACATGGCAAAGCCCCTACCAAAAATACAAAAAAATTAGCCAGGTGTGGTGGTGTGTGCCTGTGGTTCCCAACTACTTGGGAGGCTGAGGCAGGAAGATTGCTTGAGCCTGGGAGGTAGAGGTTGCAGTGAGCTGAGATCACACCACTTCACTCCAGCCTGGGTGACAGAGCAAGACCCTGTCTCAATACATACATACATACATACATATATACATACATACATAAGTAAATGTAAAACTAAAGAAATAAATAAAAGGTGTGTGTGACCTGCTCCAAGGGAATCTTGCCATAGACAAGGGGGAAAGAAATTCACTGTTGCTGGAGATGGGAAAAGCAAACCAGAAGTGGGGTAATCCAGTTCTGTCTTCCAGTCATCCCGATATTAATGTAGTTCTTAGGAAAGCACACTGACGTGGCTCCCGGGGCATGATGTCGAGGCACTGCATGTGGGGCACACGGCCCTCTCCAGCCTGGCTTTGTGGAAACCAGAAGCCCTAATATTATGCCCTTTGAATTTCCCCAGGGAGTGGAGTTGGCCGAGTGCAAACACAGGGAGACGTCTGCGAGCTCGCAGGGCAAACGCGGGAACCCCAGCATGGTCTGGCTGCAGAGTCTGTGTACTTTTCCAATCAAACCCGCATCTATGGAGAAACAAGACATGATTCCTACCAACTGTTTTTCAAAATATTTGGAGTTGCTGATTATTTACTGTTTCTGGTCCTTGTTTCATATTGCTGATATTTTCATTGGTAACAAGCAGTTGCTCGCATTTCTAAAAATGAAATAATGGGAGGCCTATTGGTTCCTGAATACAAGGGCTAGAAAGGAATGACTGGAGCCTCCTTCCCACTTCCACAAGCGTTTCCAGTGAGGCTGAGGGTTGTTCCCACCCTTGATAGGAGACCTTCCCCTTCCAGGGCAGATGGGTGGCCACGGCCTGTGGTTCCCCTAGGCGTTTTCCCAGCAATACGGCGGACAGAAGGATTTTCTGTGTGTAGAACCCAGGGTGGGGGAACATCGCTACTTTAATAAAAAATAAAGCCAGAAATTGTCCAAATAAGAACAAACATGACTGACTTTTTAAATTCTTAAGGTTAGGAAATGTGAGCTGTCAGGGCAGAGACCTGAAGTCCTGGTTACTGGCTACCCTGGGGGCTGGCTGGGGAGGGGTGGCCGCTGGGAGGCTTTGGGCGTTTCCTTGATCTCTCTGTGCCCTTTGCTCCCTTCTCAAAGCAGCACCACAACCCAGAGTAGCCTCCATTGGCCACCACCACTGTGCTGAGGAGAGTGCACTCAACACCTGGAGGGTTCCGTCAATTCATTCCTTCTAGCATTCCCCACATTTACCTAATCACAAGCTTCCTCCTCAGCCCACCCCCTCAGAGGCACAGAACTGGTTGGCAGCTTGCCTGGAGACACTAGCTTTTATTCTCTCCACCCTCTTTTCCCCCAAATACAATGGCACCCGCATTGGGTGTTTTTTGGGGAAGGGGCCGGCACAGGACAATTTAAAGCCATTGTAATTTTTGCTTTGTCCACTCTGGGCTTCCCTTGTCATTCCCGAATCCCAGAGGGGTTTATGACACAGGCAGAAAGCAGGCATTTGGAATGATTCTCCTTTCTCATTCTTGGTGTTTGTTTTGGTAACCGAATGTCATTGACTGTATTGAAGGATTTACGCTGAGGGAAAAGGAGAGACGGTGGCCTTCCATAAGGGGAGGAGGGGAGGGGATTCCAGCCTGGAAAGAGGACACCAGCGTGGACGGTGGACGGGGACCCCTGCCCCCGCGATGGTGCTGCCCTGGCCTGCCCTCCATGGGGGGTCTGTCATCAGGACCCAGGCCAGGAGCAGCTTCTCAGGAATGCAGAGAGGCCTTCCTTGAGCGCTTGGAACAAATCTGAGAGTCTCCCAGGAACCGAAGGACGTCCCTGGAGAGGAGTGGGATAAAAATTCCCTCCACCTAGCAAAAAGGGAGTCATCAGACTTGAGATCTGAAAATGAATTGGACATTTTTCTTCCACCTGGACTGTGGAGTATTGCAGATGCCCACTACACACCCATGTACTATTCTTCCAAATAAGAGCGGTAGAGTGACTGACCGTATGCCTGCCACCGAGGTGACAAAAATTAGTACTCTGACTTCCTTATCTGTCCCTCCGACCACATTTTGTGCTGATGTCTTTGAGTCGGTAGGAAAGTTATGAGTCTTTTCCCCTAAATAATTCAGCATTCAGCATGTCTACTAAAATAAAGACATTCTCTTTTAAAACCACAGGCCATGGTTACTTAAGAAAATCAAGTCATGACTTCCTGTCTGCAGACACCTAGCAAGTATTCACATTTCCCCCTTTTCCACAAAATTTCTTCTAGAGCTGTGTTTTCAAATAAGAATCCATATATTTGGTTATGACCCCCTTTTATTTATTTATTTATTTATTTATTTATTTTTTAAAATTTCACTTTAAGTTCTGGGATACATGTGCAGAACATGCAGGTTTGTTACATAGATACACATGTGCCATGATGGTTGGCTGCACCCATCAACCCGTCAGCCAGGCTTTAAGCCCCACATGCATTAGGTATTTGTCCTAAGTCTCTCCCTCCCCTTTCCCCCAACCCCCGACAGGCCCCAGTGTGTGATGTTCCCCTCCCTGTGTCCAAGTGTTCTCATTGTTCAGCTCCCACTTATGAGCGGGAACATGCAGTGTTTGGTTTTCTGTTCCTGTGTTAGTTTGCTGAGAACAATAGTTTCCAGCTTCAACCATGTCCCTGCAAAGGACATGACTTCATTCTTTTTCATGGCTGTGTAGTATTCCACAAAGTATATGTGCCACATTTTCTTTATCCAGTCTATCCCCTTTTTAACAACTTTCTTTATATACATACAATCCAGCCATCTACATTGCATGATGCACTGGTTTTCACGATAGTCACAGAGTCCTGCTCTTTTCACCTAGAACAGTCACTCTTAAAAAAAATTATATTGACATTTTTAAAAGACCAGGCTGGTTGTCTTATACCCTGTCTACTTTTGGGATTTGTCTGATTATTTCATTCTGTGTTGTGGTTCAAATTATATTGATTGATTCTAAATCAATAAAATGGAAGTTTGGTCTGAGGTTTAAATGGTTATAATTAAGTTGAATAGTTTGCTAACACTTCACGGGTGATGATCTGTGATTCCCACTGTTGAGGCAGGAGAATGGGGTCTGGAGGCAGGGAACACAAGGCCAGTTCACCCTGGTTAACTGTGACGGGAAATACCCTCTCCACAGGCGGTATACCAAACAAATGACTTTGTAACTTTACCTCATCCTCTTCATTTACATAAGGTGTATACCAGGTAACCAATGGAAACCTCTAGAAAGTAAACCCCAAACAATTCTGTAACGGGGCTCCTGAGCCCCTGTGCTCAGGCCCAATCCCACCCTGTGGAGAGTTCTATCATTTTCAATAAATCTCTACTTTTGTTGCCTCATTCTTTCCTCGCTTTGTTTGTGCGTTTTGATCAATTCTTTGTTCAAGAAGGCAAGAACCTGGACACTCGGCACTGGTAACATATCAGTGATGCAAAATTAAATCAGCTCACCCCTGAGGGGGTAGGTGGCCAGCACGTCCTGTTACAGGTACAGTAAGCTTTCCCCTTTGCAATTAGCAGGGATGCTGCAGGGTGACACATGACTCGAAACTCCGCAGATCCCTGAGCACCTGCTACCTCTGTTCATGCTCCTTGCCTGAATCCTTAAGTCAAGGGAGTTTGTAAATGTCCATTTCTTCCACATTGGTGGTTATCATTTCTTCCCTATTGTTGAGATCTCATAATGTCATTCTGAAAAACAGTTTTTCTTCATCAATCTGGTACGTAATCTCCTGAATTGGGGAATATTTTATTCTATAATTACTGCTTTTGAAGTAAGGAATTGGTGTAGTAGTCACCTCTAAAACCACCTAATGAATTTATTCCTTCTTTTTATTTTGAACATTATTAGAGACATGAATTTTCTTTTTTAATGTAATATAAACAATCACAGTCCTTCTTCTTCATAGGTTTGTTGAGAATGTATTCAACATATCATAAAATTCACCCTTTTAAAAGTGTGTAAATTCACCCTTTTAAAATTTGCAGTTTCTGATCCATTCACAGAGATTTGTAGCCATCACCACTATCTAATTTTAGGACATTCTCATCACCCCAGAAAAAACCCCTCCACATGCGCAATCACCCCCAGCCCCAGCCCTGGGAACCATTCATCTACTTGTGTGTCTCTATGAATTTGCCTATTCTGGACATTTTACATAAATGTGGCCTTTCATGACTGGTTTCTTTCACTGAACAGAATGTTTTCAACATTCATCCATATTGTGGCATGTATTCATTATTCAGTTTTTACTAAATCGCATTCAACTGTATGGCTAGGCCACTTCTGAGTGTCCATTTACTCAGCTGATGGTCACTTAGATTCTTTCCATTTTTTACATGAGTAATGTTTTGGTGTGGACGTGTGAACATATGTTTTTATTTATCTTTGGTATATTCCCAGAGTGGAATAGCTGGGTTATGTGGAAACTCAATTTTTAACATTTTATGGAAAGCTTAAAAACTGTTTTCCAAAGTGACTGCATCATTTTGCAACCCCACGATGTATAAGGGTTGTAATTACTTCACTTCCTCACCAACATTTGTTATTGTCTACCTTGTTTATTTTACCCATCCCAGTGGCTGTGAAGTGGTATGTCACTGTGGTTTTGATTTGCATTTTTCCAATAACTAATGATGTTGAACACCTTTTCATGAATGTACTGGCCATTAATGTATCTTCTTTGGAGAAAGGTCTATTCAAACCCTTTGTCCATTTTTTTTAATGGGGTTATATGTCCGTGAGAGCTCTGTATATATTTTGAATATGAGTCCTTTATCACATATAGGATTTGCAGATATTTCCTCCCTGTCTATGAGTTGGCTTTTTACTTTTTGATAGGCTCCTTTAACTCACAAAGGATTTTAATTTTAGTGAACTCTGTCTTATTTATTCTTTTGTTGCTTGTAACATTGTTGTCATAGCTAAGAAGTAGTTGCAGACCCCACGGTCACTTGGGCCAGGTTTCTGCTAAAATGCCATCTCATCCATCAGAGGTGTCTACCACTGTCCATCAGCCTCTGTCCCTTCCCTTGCCCTATTTTTTTTCATTGCTGTTGCCATCACCTGATACTTTACATAATTATTGCATGTTCGTCATCTGTCATTCTACTCAAGAACACACACTCTTTGACAGCAGAGTTTTAATTCCTGTTGTGCATGGCTGGATGCCTGGTGTCTGGAATAGAGTGAGGCTTGTTATATATTCCCTACAGCTGAGGAACTTATAGGCAGACAAAAGACAAGGCAACTGGCCCACTAGCAGAGCTGAAGCACAAAATGCCATGTCCTATGAAGCAAGGAAATTGGGCAGCTGGGTTTCTGCTAAACACATTGGAGGAATGCAAAAGAAGCAATAATAATAATAATAATAATAATAAAAAAACCCCAAAGACAAAACAGACATCATTATTAAAGACCATGTGTCCAAGGAAGACTTTGTGAATTGAAAATTATTTTACAGATAACAGTAAGTATCCTGGCAGAAGAGAGCAGCATCCCTGGTGTGGTGGTGAATTTCACACATCAACTTGACTGGACTACATGGTGCCCAGATATTTGGTTAAATATTATTCTGGGTGTGCCTGTGAGGGTGCCTCTTGATGAGATTAATGTTTGAATGAGTAATGTCTTTATCAGCTCGGACTGCTGTAACAAAAATACCATAAACAGTGTGGCTCATCAGTTACAGAAATACATTTCTCACGGCTCCATGGGCTGGAAGCCAGAGGTCAGGATACCACCATGCCATCATGGTCCAGTGCCAGGGAGCGTCCACTTCTGGACTGCAGACATCTGACCTCTCCCTGTATCCTCACATGACAGACATAGAGTGAGCTAGCTCTCTGGCCTGGTCTTATGAGCTCTATTATCATGACATAATTACCATCCTAATGCTTCTCCTCCAAATACTATTGCATTGGGGATGATAGCTCAGCACATGAATCTTTTTCAAAGGGGTCACACTCAGACCCTAACAGGTAGAACAAGTAAAGCAGGTTGCCATCGCATGTGGTGGCCCCAGTCAGTCTGTTGGTAGCCCTTAATAGAACAAAAGGAGGAACGGGAGACAATCTGCTCTCTGCTGCAGCTCAGACATCACTCCTTTCTGGCTTTTGGACTGGAAATCACACTGTTGTGTTCTCTGACTCTTAGGCCTTTGGACTCAGATTAGAACTTCTCCCAGCAGCTTTCCTGGGGCTCCAGTTCATGGATGGCAGATCATGAGACTCCTCAGCCTCTGTGATTGTGTGAGCCAATTCTTTATAATACATCTCACTCTCTTTCTCTCTCTCTTTCCCTCTCCAGAGATCCCAGACTATATATATATATACACACAGACACACACACACACACACACACACACACACACACACACACATATGTATGTTATATATACATATGTGTGTGTGTGTGTGTGTGTAGAGAGAGAGAGAGGGTAAGAGAAAGCTAATACACCTGGTTAGATTCAAATGGACCATGAAGGTTGATATGGTTTGGCTGTGTCCCCACACAAATCTCATCTTGAGTTGTAATTCCCACAATTCCCATGTGTCATGGGAGGAACCCAGTGGCAGGTGATTGCATTATAAGGGCGGGTGTTTCCTGCGCTGTTCTAGTGATAGTGAATGAGTCTCACAAGATCTGATGGTTTTAAAAACGGGAGTCCCCTGGACAAGCTCTCTCTTTGCCTGTTACCATCCATGTAAGACATGACTTGCTCCTCCTTGCCTTCTGCCACGATTATGAGGCCTCCTCAGGCATGTGGAACTGTGAGTCCATTATACCTTTTTCGTGTATAAATTACTCAGTCTTGGGTATGGCTTTATTAGCAGTGTGAAAACAAACTAACGCAAATTTACTAGGCTGTTGAATCATTGGATAGGTGTAGCACTTTTCTTCTGAAGGAAAAGCAACTCTTACAAAAAAAATTAGCAATTCCTTTACTGTGGAAAAATTAGCCACTGATAATACATGAATAATAGCACCTTGCTATGACTCAATACTGTAATGCATGTACTTACATATTAACTCTACAGAAAATTCTGTGTCATTCCCATTGCATAGTCACCTGTCACCAGCTTCAAGTTAAAGAAATCTCTAAGCTACTACAACCAAGAATGGGAGAGGCAGGATTGGCTACACCTGTATAGCAAATATAGACATCACTGGTCTCAAATGCAAGTGTAAAAAAAAAATAACTACTCTTCTAGAACTATTTAATTTGCCTTGAATTCCTAATTTCTCTATTAAATTTGATTTGAATTCCTAATTTATCTAATGCAAGAAACTTAATACAGTCATCATGTTCAGGAAAATTCTCTAAACTCACTGCTTCTTAAATTCATTTAGGTTTTTAAATCATTTAAAAGCCTTTTCCCACATTCTTCTCCTGCCTGAGTTTTAGGTGTGAGTTTGGGGAAGTTGGAGGTTGAATGTGGACTCTGGAGCAGGAGTAAGTTAAGGGCCCTTGCCTTGCTGTGTTGCCCATATGACTGCCATTGCGAGGCCCTTGCTGGCTCTGGCCTCTGCCACCTGTCCTCACTGATGTACTCTGTGTCAGCCTATGCTTATCTGGGCCAGTGTTCACTGAGGCCGTGTGACCCCATTGGACCTCAAACCCATGGCATTGTGGCCATGAAGAACTGGAACCCATGTCACAACCATGAGTTGATTCCCTTTGGGGCCACTGCCTGCACAGAGCTGACCGTCAGACTTGGTGCACCTGGTCACCTCTGCTCTTGGTCATTTCTGTCCTCTGCCATGTAGGACTGTTCATGGAACTTTGGGATGTACCACAGGCTCTGAGCTCTACAACAAAATCAGGCACAAGGACCTTCGGAGTTAAGAGTCTGTGCACCTGCTCTGGGGGTTTTCTGCCCTTTCTATGCCCACGGTTCCCACCTTGGGGGAGAGCAGGGCTGGGCCTCTTTTTGGAGGCAGCCTGTTGTGAATTGCCTTCTTTCTCACATTCCTTCCTTCCTCAGTTCAGGTAACCCTCATTGTTGGGGGCTCCAGAAAACCCATCTTGTTTAAGCCAGATTGTTAGCTTGTAAATACGAAAACTTCTCCCAATACTTCATCTACTGTGAATTTCCAAATTGTATTTTGAGAAAGAAAAGTGGAATGCGGTTTGTTTCTTTCTCTTGGACACTCTTGCACCCATCCAGGCAAGGAGTGAAGAGGAAGGAGCATTGCTCATGAAGAACTCAATGCTTTGGGACAAGGATCTTGACTGATAACTTGAATGTTTTATGTGCCTTACTTTAGTCAAGATGCAACCTTTACCAACAGGCACTGAAGCAAGGAGCATTTCAGGACATCATGGAGCTTACAGATGGAGTCTCAGAGCCTTGGTGGGCTCAGGTACGTAACCCTACATCCTCATTTACCAGCTACTGAACCGCTCTGCATTTTATTTTTCAGATTTTTAAAAGAGGGGCCCTCTTACACGTAATTCATAGAATTGCTGTGAGATTGAGTTCGGATGAGTAGGACGCAAGAGTGCCTGCAAATAGGAAGTGCTGAATAGATGTTAACCTCTATTATTCCACCTGGGCAGGGTGCACATCACAGCCCCATTTCATCATGCAGGGGGGTCAAGGGAGTACATTCTGGGGACACATCACTGACTGGCAGAAACAGGCTCTTGAGGAGATTCTCAAATTTATGTTTTCAAGAATGAATTGAACCAACAGAAATCAGAGTAAAGTCACCCCAGTAGAGAGAATTGTATGTGACATTCTCTAAAGGACATAGGATGCACAAGGAATGGTGTGACTTCCCCAGGACTGAGCCACAGGTCATGGCAGGTAGGAGGTCACCTGAGCGCCAGCTGAGGCACTTCAGCAATGTGCTATTCTGTAGTAAGGAAGGGCCCAGTAGCAGGCTGCTGGCACTTTTCTGAAGGGAGAATGTCAAGAATACTGCAGGCACCTTAGCCAACTTCTATTTTAAAGCAATTAAAAAAGATGAGGTTCAGCATGAGGAGGCATGATAGCCTTCTTCAATGAACTGGAAGATTGTCAGGTACAAAGGAAGTGGACTTCTCTGTGTGGCTGCAAGCTCAGAACTAGCATGTTGGAACAAAAATCATAAAGCAACAGGATTCAGTCCAACTTTGGACAGAACTTCCTGGCAACTACAGCTGTCAACCAGTGGTCAGTTCTGCCTCATGGTAGAATGTTTTCCAACTCAGGAGTGGTTTGTTGAATGAGTATCCATCAGAAATGGCAAGTAAGGGATTTTGCATTGGCTGATGGGAGATTGTACCCATGACCTCTCAGTCCAATCCCTAACATTCGTGATTTCACAGGCATAATCCTGTTATGCAGGAGACTTAGGAAACAGGGTGGTCTGATACTTTGCTTTTTTAGGTGATGCAAAGTAAAGCAGGTAAACGCTTTCTTAATGCATATGAATATGTTTGTATACCTTAGTCATTCTGTATGTTAAAATGTTTGAATCTGTTTTCTTTTTAGTGACTACTTACCATGCTCTAAGGTCATCCTTTTGAGCAGGAGTTCTAATTAGTGACATAGACATCAAAAAAGCTGGACATTATCTGAATATATACAACTACTAGCTAAGAATTTTGAAGTTGATATTTCAAATAAATTCCTGATTTGATTCTTCTAGTCACTATCCTTTGCTCTTCATTGTCGAGGAAACATCTAGATCTGCCGTGGAAGGCTCTTTTTATTTCTGATAGTGGGCGAAGGGTGTGGGAGAGGAAAAAGCTGTAGACATGCAGGAGCATGCTTCTGTTTGGTTTCTGTCTCATTAAGCTCAGCTTCCTCTTACGAGAATTGAATCAATTGCGGGTTTTTGAAATTAAAAATTGTAATTAAATATCTGAGATCTTCAGGTATTTAAATGTGTAACTACGATCATGAAAACAGTCCTTACGGAAAGGCACAAGTGCACAGGAATCCATGGCTAAGTGACTTTGTCTTTGGCAAGATGAAAAGTGTGAGGGCCAACCCTACAGAAACATGACATCCTGTCCTCTGCTTCTAATCTCTTCTCCTTCCATTCTTTCCTTCCACAAACTAAGTGCCCAATAAAATGCTTGTTGAATAAATATTTGTTTGATAAGTGTTGCTTTTGAGGATTCTTCTTGCATTAGGAAATACATGTGATGGAGAAATTTTACTCTCCTCAACACTGTTGCATTACAGTTGATGGAAAAATCAAAGGTATGCACAGTTAAGATGAGGATTCAAATTCAGATCAGCTTTACAGAGTGCCAATCTGCAACTTGAATTACTAAGTAACTTTATGGATATATTAGCTCATGAAATTTATTTTTAGCACAGCATTTTGTTTCACGGGAAGTGAATATTTAACAAAAATCCTGTCTACTATATGTATAGTGCTATGCATCCGTAGGGCATTCCATTAGTAAGAGTTTGGTGTTGGAGAAGAATTCCTTTTCCTTCTAATTTACAAGGCTATGGACACTCATATGTTTAAGCCTCTCACATTTAGCTCTAATATGTTTAAGGTTAGGGAGGATCAGAGGATAAAATTTAACTTTTTGGTCTTACATATTTATCATTTGCCTACTCATTTGATGGCAAGCAGAGATAGTCAAAATAAAAACATAATTTCTTTACCCAGAGTTTTAAAGATCATGAATATACTTATCACTGTGTACACAGTATGTGAGGTTTTAGCCCTGAATGTGTTTTCCTATAGCAGAAAGAATCCCAACACGTACACACAAACACATACGCACCACTGTATTTTGCCTAGCACCTCTCTTTTCAGGAGGGTGTGCTTTTAGTGAGTGTGCATTTGCGTTGTTGACGCAAAGACTCCGAGGGCCAGGGAAGCTCCTGGGGGAGCCTGCGGGTTGGCACTCAGGGCTCCTGGCTCAGTAACCTGAAGCCATCACTGCAGCACCACGGGCTCCCTACACACTATCTGAAACTTTAAAATTACAGAATGGACTCCGAGTTAGTAAATCATAACACTTAACATTTTATATTGTCTTGTGCTGTCTGGTGGAAAATGGGTAAAGCAAACAACACACGTTAATTCAATGTAAATTTGGTGTTTTCTAGGCAAACAAGGCCTGGAGTGTTTTCAAATGACCTTTTGTGAAATGTCTATTATCTTCCCCACAAATGAGAGCAAGTGATATACGTGAAAGATATTTTAAAAACTCTGTATTCAATTATTCACACCAAATGATATCCATTAAAATTATGAACATTTCTAAATATATTTCATGTATCATACATATATATATATTTTATGTGTATAATTACATATCAACAAAAGAATTCTTGCTGTTTTAACCATGTAAGTAAAACAAAGATTTTGCAATATAACACCCATATATGCATATATACTGGCTGTTTGAATTATGAATTTATTTACAACTTGCCTAGATTATAATAAATGATTACTGTTCTATTATACAAACATAACAGTGTTTTTTAAATACAAAGACTGCAAATGAATACATGAAAAAATTACACACATGTACAATATTTATAATTTATAAATGCAAAGTTAAGACCTCTTTAAATTATTGCACTTGCGCATTTTACAAAGATTTTTGTCATACATATAAAATCATTTTTTAAAATTTACTAACTTATCAACTATGATAAAGTTAGATACCGTTAACTTGAAATTCTTTCTCCTTCCAATAGAGAGCCTATTAAAATTCTGGACACAGGTTCATTGACTCTACAAGTCAGTTCTTTATGAGCATTGTAATTTTGACAGCATATAACCTGTATTACTCTCCAGTAGTTTTTGGTCAGCAAGATTATCAACAGCAAACTCTCAGATGCCTTAGCTACATATGGATCTAGGATCTCTTTTGTTCATATGTTCATGTAAAGAAAGCCATCTTGTCTTCTCAGGAAGAATGAAGATGCTGCATTTGTACAAATTTTGGTAACTATTTCACAGTGTGTTGGGCAAGCATGTAATTTCAAATAGGTAGGGGCATTGTATAGAAACACCTTTTCTGGGTAAATCTATTACACTCTCAACTTGCACACGAAATGAGCACATAGCATATACACCATACGACAGATCATATGGAAAATAATATTCCTATATATCACTTATATAGGCTATTGGAGATACAGCATAGGACTGGGTATTAAGGTGAATAAAGAAAAAGACAAAGGCTATAACGCCCATGATATAATATTTCAGTTGGGCTAGAGTATTAAATACACTTTTAGAGCTTAACTTACAAGCGAAACAAAACCCTTCTACTTAAACTTCTGCAAATACACAGTACCTCAAAGACATCAGAGGAAAACGGAAATGTGTAAACTGACTTCCCTACTTAGTAAGCCCTGGATTCAGCTGTAAGTTTCCACCTTGGTCCTGAGGTGACACTATCCTTTGCCTCACAGGGCCACACCTGGCTCTGCGTGCCACTGATTCCTTTTCTCCCACTTGCAGGAAAGGGCAGGTGGGCTCTCTACGGCTTTGCAAGCCCTGCTCTCCATTGCTGGGTTGAGAAGAGAAACATCAAGTGAGGACAGCATTGCTTCTTTGGATGTTAAATGTATTTCTTGGGTAGCATTAATATCTTTCTCTTTGTTCTATCTTCTTAATTTAGAACCAGCACACCGTTGACACATTTTAAACTTTTCTTGCTATTTTTATCATATAAAATGCATCCAATGCTTCAGACAACCAAAATATTCCGTTGGAAAAAAGACAAAAAAGTGTGCACTGCGTTGGATATTACTAATTTAAACAATATAAATGGTTAAAGAAGCCAGCAAAATGTGTATTGGCTAAATACTTATGCACATGTCAAGATCTCACGGCCATGCGCTGAAAGCATGGGGTAACTGTAACAGATGACATACTTGGCTGATCTACATTTTACATCATTTAAAAATCAGCTCAATACTTGCAATAGAAGAGATCACTATAGTGACTAAATGAATAGAGTCTTTAAAGAATTAAATCCTAAATAAAATCTGCAAAGTGTCAAAAGCAAACATATGTTTGAAATATGTAAAGACAGAAGTGATTTTAAAAATCATGCTTAGGTACCTGAAACCCCAAAAAATCATATCATAACCAATGTCACAGTTCTCTGAAGTTCTTGCCGAAAAGACTGAATCTGAACAGTTCGCTTATAGTCACCAGGGTATATGTCAATGAAGTCAAATAAAGGACAGAAATCTGATGAGGAGAGGATAATCCTATTCATTCAACTTGATAAAATGAACTGTGAGTTGCTGTAAATATTTTCAATTATAGTTAAGCAAGAAAAGCAAAATAATAAATACATGAATGAAGAAGTAAAATTGCAGTATTTAAAATAAAGGCACAGGCCAAGGCAGGTGAATAATTTAGTCCTATTAAAGCTCAAACCTTAATTTTGAGTTAAAAGACAAGAAACACAATACCCAAACCTAAACCTATTAAAAAAACCCAGGTATCTAAGGATTTACGCATCTATTTATATCCTGTACAAACATGTCTCATATACACAAACATACCAATAAAGAAAAATTAACTGAGATTTTACAAAATGAAAAAAATCTAAAAAGCATGCCAAGAAAGAGGAAACCTATATTGAACAAATGTAGTTTCCAATTAGTTGTTTTTGTTGCGGTGAGAACGAGTCACCTGGGGCACCACTAGAAACATCTGTACCTTCCTTTTCCATTGAAGAGTCAGGAATGGGAACGATTGTGTCTAATATTTTGGTGTTTTTTGCAAGATGTGTTTTTCATACACCTCTTAGAGAGAAGTACAGCTGGGAAATGGACTAGAGTCTCTGCCCTATTAATAGGGCAATTTTTCAGAATTCGTCTCCACATCCATTGTATTTCCTTTGACCCTTTTCTAATTAATTCACATTGCCTGAATTCAATATTTCATGGTATTGGCAGGCATTTATGTTGCCAAAGACACTTTTAACTAAAAAACACATTCACTGTGTCCAAAAAGATAATGGAATAATTGCATATGACCATAAAACTTGTCTATTATAAACCAACATAACCAATATAAGTGTCTGCAAATTGAATATCCTACATATGCTCACAGCTGGTTACTAAATTTATACTGGATGGAAAATTTGGCACAATACACAACACGACCTTAATAGGAACTCATCAAAGCTGTTGTTAGTAAAAACCATCTCTTGGCTTCTGGTGTCACATTGTTCTTTTAAGAAAAGGTCTGGGAAAAAGACAAGAAACAGAACCCAAAAGTCTGTCTCCTAAAACATCTGACAAAATACAAAAATACTCCTAACTGCGTGTTTTCCAAAACAAATTATTAACTAAATATCACTGCATCCCGAGTCCTTTTATTTTAGGTAAATCTGTGATTACTAAGTAAATCTGACACATGGTAAAAGCAGTATTGACAGTTTATATCAGAATACAGTCTTTTGTTCATGCTGTGCTTCTATGATGACAATATTTCACAAGAAATTAACTAACCAGTAAATCCAATCACATTCCTTTGGGAAACTGTTCTAAATAGAGATTACATAATACACTTGACCATAATAAATTAAGAGAAATTTCTGTAATAACCTAAAAATGTAAATGTAGCCATGAGATTCCTACTGCCATAATTATTTTCTATATTAAAAAACAGAATTCATACATTTTAAAAAAATTCTTGTAATTAAACAATAATCTTACATAATATATCCCTTCCTGAAATTCAGTCTCCAAGTTAAATTAGATAACTAAATTAACTTTTGTGACTAAAGTTGTATTTGGTAGAATCCAGCTTCATAAATTTGTATGCAGAAAAATATGTATCTTGTTCAAATGCAGTTATATGAATACACTAACACAAAAATGACACTTTCTGGTCAACTGTCAAGTAATATGCATTTTCCGTCAAGAAAAATCATTGTTCTTAAAGAACGGGAGAATGGGGTTGATTTATATTTTTTCCTACATGTTTGCTTCTCTCTTCCTCTTTCCTTCTGTCTCTCGTGCGTGTATGTGTATGTATCATATATACACATATGTATATGTATGTTTACATACATGAGTGTGCATCCTATATACATCTATGTGTGTTCTACATATATTACATCCATCCATATATATATGTGTGTGTGTATATATCTAGCCACAGTGGTATTTCTATCTCTTTCGTTATTACCTTTTACCTCATAGTGTATAATGAAAATAGCAAATGGAGCTCCACGTAGGGAAGATGGCAACTTTCAGAAGCCCACAAGAAAACTGAACATATAGTGTTAATTTTAAAATAAGAACAGTGCTTATGTAGAGCCAACTCTGCCACAACATAAATAAACCATGTTGTAGAAGCCTCTGATTTAATTTTGCACAAACCAGGCTCATATGAACAAAATGCCTATGGTACTAAATATGTAGAAGCATATTTTTCCATTTTATTAAAATTGATATTCCAGTTTCCTGCCACATGAAAAGTGAATATGTTGTTATGATTGGCCTGTCACTTCCTGAGTGAGTATCTGTCTAATTCAGGTTTGGAGATTACTGTGCCATTGTGCTGAAAATCTTTAAAGTATTAATATGCACCAGAAGTGACTGCTTTACAATCTTTGTAGGAAGAGGTGCAGAGTATTACTTTTGTATTTTTGAAAACACTTACATTGTATAGTAATACTAGTCAACCAAAATGCTGTATAGTAGAAACCATTGAAACCCACAGGCTTCTATGGAGTGATTTGATCTGTGAGACGAGTAAAGAGAACAGAAAGAAGGTCCAACATCATGGTACTACTTTCTGCTTCTGTTTCTGTGTTATGGACAGAAAGCTCATGAAATATGACCGTGCAGCATGTGGAAAGAGATAAATGAGAGGTGACTGCAGCAGGTCAGAGTAAAATTACAAAGGACACATTTTATGGTTTGATGTTTAAAAGAGAAATGTATGGTACTTTAATTAAACAATGTTTAGAATAAATCTTTCATTGTGAATGAGTCTAAAATTCTGCAACGACACAAAGTGACACTATAAAGGAATCATTATGAAAAATGCACCCTTTATGTCCATAAGACTTGTCCATTCAAAAAATCATGATGCCTTGCTTTTATTTTGTTCTTTACGCAAAGGGTTCAGTAAAACTGCCAAGACAACAACAAAAACAATTTTAAAAACTGACATCTTCTGAATTGCTACTTGAAGTTCTGAGATTTATTGTAAGGTATACCTCATCTCTTCTCAAAAGGACAGGAAGTCTACGTGTTTCAGTGTTAAATTTATTCATCTCAGCCCTTTAGTTTTAACTTAAAGACTTATGTTTAGTCTAACTAAATTCATGAAGCTCTGAAATAAGAGTCTGACTTTTTGCCATCATTTCTTACTCTGTAACCTCAATGACATCTGTCCTGAGGCTGTGGACTACAACTCAAGTTAATTACAAGTAGGTCGTACGTGAACATTCACCATTCACAATAGTAATGTGTAAAAATTCCTATTTATAACCAACAACATCAAAGCAACATTGATGTTAAAGCCCAAGTACAATACCATAATAGTACCATGTTAAACCCTTATTAGAAAGATACAATGGAAAAGTACCCCTTCTGAAGAATTTTTGTCCACTTCCTTTAAGGCCTCAGCAATATTAGCCTATTAGAAAAGGCTGGTTTGCAAGTCAAATGGAGTCACTTGGCCAGCTGATTTCTGAACACAGGGGTGGTCCTGGTTACTCAGTGTCTACGATGCCTCACAGAAGAGACTGGCAGGAAGTCCTCTGCTTGACTTATTTACTTGATGTTACCTTCCTGAAGAGGTTTGCACCCCAGTTACCAGGTATAGATTCCCCTCGCCCCCACCCCCCAAAAAAGGAAAAAAATGTCAAAGAAGCAAGATGAGGATCTGTAGGTGGGACAGCGTGTCGGGGTGACCAGTGCTCAATCTTCAGATGCAGCTGCCTTCTGAGCCACGGATGGGGATGAAATCCAGGTTGCAGTCTCCTCTCCTCGAATCACCTTCTCCCACTGATTGAGATTATCCCTAGGGATAAAAGATGCAGTTTCAGGGGAAGCTGAATAAAGGATTTCTGGACTTTGTCTTGAAAACTAACCAAACAGTCCTGTGGCATAGCTCTGCACAACGGCATTGTGTGGGGCCCTCCGACACGGTTACCAGCATGACGTGGCCAGGCAGGCTCCTGTGATGGCTGCTCAGGAAAGAGATTCAGAGGCACCAGAGGGTCGGGGCACCTTGGTCCACCCGCTCTGGACCGCGAACGCAGCAGAAATGCTAGGGCTCAGCATACGTCCTTTCTTAGAAAGGATTAACTTGAACAGGGAAAGAGCTCTAGGTTTTACTACTGAGGAATATGCAGGATCACGGAAAGGAGGAGGTCCCAGAGCAGTAGGAACACTCGGTGACAACAGGGATCTTCCTACTGAGAAGTGTCGACAGAGCGTCTCCCAGGAGGCCTAAACCTCACCATCTTGCACTTGCTCTTACTCTGAGCAGTGTGTCACATGTACAAAATCATCCTAAGTTACACCTGGCACAAACTTCTGAAATTTTCTTGTTGTAGTAAAACCGTGTTAGTGCTCTGGTAAGTCCTCACCTGAGGCAGTCTCATTTCTCGAGTCCTCTAATCTTTCTCTCTCAGTGTCTGTAATTCAAGTGTCACAGGCATCGTAATCTTCTCTCACTGTGTGATCACAACCACTGCAAAACCATCATCTTACTCCCCACAGTTACCCCGGCAGAGCTCTTAGCCAAACTGCTGCAAAACCATCTTCCTCTACACGGCTACCCCGGAAGAACTCTTGGCCACATTCCTGTGTAAAGTCACACGGCAATCTTGGCATTGGGAAATACAAAACTCCTACAAGACACAGTTTTATGATTCTCTCCAATTTCTTTTAGCAAACATTCTAAGACACATTCAGACAGACAAAACCCTAAAATATAACTGAAAAGTGTGGCCCTTTTAACTTTTGTAACATATCATGAGGTATTATTTTTCTAGACCCTAGAGACTTCCGATATATTGGAAAAAGCCATAAACTAATTTTGGTATGTTTCCTTGAACACTGAGGATACATCATAAACTTTTTAAGCGTTAATAAGATTAAAATGGCCTTTAAGAGGTTATGTGGTCCAGCCAAGTATACTGAAGCATGAATGAGGCAGAGCTGCCCACACAGTGGGCACTGTGTTCTCAGAGTTCCACAAGGAAGGCACCTCCACAGCTCCCTACAGTGCTGGGCACACGCAGTCAGCACTCATGCCCTGGCTTCCAAGTACCTGGCATAAAACACACAGGATTTCTGGACAGGAAAGGACTTTTGAAGATTGCTTAGTATTTATTTAAACAACAGCTTTGAATTTACATTGATATTCCACTTTCTAATTTTGCATAAACTTTTATAACCTAATTCCCTCAAGAATGATCTGGCCTCACACTCCATAGTGCCCGTTAGGACTCAGGCTTTTGTAATAAGGTAAGATTTTAATAAACTAACCAGGGAGTAAGGTCAATTAAGGCTCAGCAAAACAAGGTGGGACGCTACGTTTGTCTCCACAGGAGCAGGGAGGAAGGAGAAACCATCTCTTAAACACTATATATACAAATTTTTAAATATTGCCTATTGGTCTTGTTTTCCTTGAAAAAAAGTAGAAAAAAAATTTGAACAGCAGAAGGTAAGAGTATATTAAGTTTCTGGTTTTGTGTAAAACTCTCTGGCCTGTGTCTGTCCTCCGTCCTCCCACAGGGCGTCCACTCAACCCACCCCAGGCAGAGCTATGGCTAAGTAGTTAAAACATGGCCCAGAGCCGTGAAAAGACTCACACGCACAGCTGCTGGCTATAACCCTTTGACTTCCTCAGAGGGAATTTATAAAGTAAAATGAAAATCTTTAAAAATACCCAAGGTTCTTAACTGAGTTCACTCTTTAAAAAGGATAAGAAAGGAATAGGGAGAAATATGAATCTAGAAGAGATAATGATGCTTAAATATCTTGTTGGAAGGAGAAAAAGACTTAAAGACGAAGCGGTTATCCAAAATTTAAGGTCCCCTTCTTCCATTTAAACAACAAACTGTGTGATCTCATCAGTCTCTTCCTGCTCAGGCATCCTCAATAGACACCATTGCCTTGTCTTTTTTAAAAACAGCATTGGGCAGGTCCTCTGCAAAGTAACAATAATAATAAAAACTTCTTCCTCCTTTTTGGTGTATGAAGGACTTGATATGAATAGACTCTCTTCACATATACATAGCGTACTACTTAGGGACATATTGTGGCTGTACGAGTAATGAGAGCCAGGGGCCCCTCTTGCAGGACCGACTCCACGTGTCACTTAGCAGAATGAGGCAGCCTGGTCAAGGGCTTTCTATCCCAGGCCTGAGGACCCCCAGGGACAAGGTCCCCTCAGCACAGATGCAGCTCTCATAAGGCTTGAAACCAAGCTGGTCCTGCAAGAACCACACACACGCCTGTTCTGAAAGAAACACCGGGTACCCCACCCAGACTGAACGTGGGCGTAAGAAAGCAGGAAGGGTCTCCCACACCGAGACAGAGACTCTCCCAGTCACTGGGTCATCTGGGCCCTGACTGTCTGGCTCCAGCCCCCAGCCTGTTCCCACCGTCCCTCTCTTCAGTGTGCGGCCAGAAGAAGCTGCCCGAACACCCAAGGTGCCTGAGGCTCGTCCTTCAGGAGAATTGAACCAAAGGGGAGAAGTGGCGCCCCTGGGGAAGCCAGGCAAGGAGGCCTCGAGCCCCTGAGCACGACGACTCGATACCTAGACAGATGCACAGACCGCAACACACGAGCCAAGTAAAAAAATCCTACACAGATCTCAGTGTTTTTAGAAACAATATTGTTACAGCTTGAACCATAGTACATACCTGCATGCTTTAAGGAGAGGCTCCGTGGGAGGGAGGATCTGGGTAAGGGTTGTGTAGCAGGGAATGGCTACGGCATTGTAGAACCCAAGCTGCCTCCGTGCGAAACCACGGACAAGAAACAAAAGTGCATATTAGCAATTCTAGTGATACTTATATTTCTTCAGTGAATGTTCTGTTTCTGAGGCCTCATTATAAAATTACATGTTCTAGTTTTGCTGTATGTGATATTTGGGTTCCGTGACTACTATTATAGACTGTATTTTAAAATGCATTAAAATGGACTCTAGAAATAAAACATATGAAGATTCAAAACATATTACAAAGGTTAATACCTACTGAAATCTAAGACCCAAGTACATTAAATGATATTCCGCTAATAGATCAGTCAGTTGATCATTCAAGTACGGTGTTATCTCCAGTCACCTTTAGCGCTTTCCTGCAGACACTTCAACGTAAAGCCTGTGATTCTTCCACACATACAGCTCTTCCCGGCCTCGTGCTCAGGTTTGCAGCAGTACTTTCTGCCTGTCTGCTACTCTTGGCTTTGGTGCCCTGTGTGGTGGCCCAATATTTTCCTCATCCTCCCAGCCCTCTTATTTAAACTAAAATAAATGTCATTGGTTTTATCATAGCTCTTCCCATTTACTGTTCTTTCAATAGATCACATTTCAAAGTTTAAAAATCTGTCGTACTTTAAACAATACACAAAGAATATTTTATTAGGAATTCTGGGTCACTGTGCAAGTCAGACTGGCCTACTAAAGGCCAGATGTAAAAGATATGTGACTACTAGCCAGATAACACAGCTTGTCCAGACATAAGTCACCGGCCAAGTGGCTGCATCATGTACAGGATAAATAGCTCTCTAGATGAGGTGACCCCAAATCACAGCTTACCAATTTCTCTAAGTACTGAGCTTCAGTGATATGCACTGAAGCATACAGGAAGATCAAATTTATGTGGTTCCTTTTTGCTTTCTCCTGTTACAGAGTCTATCGTCATAGTACTCTTACTAGAATAGCGTCTGCGTTATTTCCATTTTTAACTTTATGGCTCATGCTGAGACTTTCTTATTCTAATATTTAGCAGATGTCACGGGGCAGAAGGTCCCAGAAAAGATACTAATTACCAGAAATTAGAGTATTTCATTATTATGGCAAATAATAATTTCACAGTCATCAACTATTTAGAAGCGATATGGTTGGTAGAATATTAATTGATCATAGAACTTTTTTCTTTAAACCTTTATTAGGCTGTAAATGAAAATCAAACTATTCTAAAACAAACTATTATCTTAATTAAAAACACAACAGCAAAACCATATGCTGACAGCATGAATGAGAAATTCCAAGCTATGCCATGCCTTCTGTTGGGATGACAGTTAACTACTGGGAAAGAAAAACCTTTAGATCCCTATCTTAAATAATACAAGAAGACACATTCCAAACAAGTTAATCAATCAAATGCAAAGTAATAAAGAAGAAACTAAAGAAAATATAGGCAAATAGATTTACTCTCAAGGTGGAAAAGAACTTCTCAAACACATTACGAAAAGCAGACACCGAACAGGAATGACTGACAGCTGTGACTCCATATATGGGAAAATTCCATGAACAGTGGCAAAATGCGACAAAAACTGCAAAATACACCCGCAGCAAACATGATAGGTATTCAGGATCTGTTTCAAATCCAGAGGGAAAAGTGACCACGCCATCAGAAAACCTAGCCAGGGGCATGAATGGAGGCGATGGCCATTCGTTCAGCCTCTTTGTCGTGCTGGTGCCCCCTGTGAGCTGTGGACTTGCCTAAATTGTATATAAATCAATTTTAAATAAAGTAGGGAAATTTGAGAAGTTATCAAAAACCACCATCCTGTGGATTTTCTGAAACATTTTCTAAACTTATGTGTATCATAATTATTTGCCCACAACTAACTTCCTTGTTATGCCATTAGAAGATTACTTAACGAAAACCATACTCTCAGAAATACATTACACTACACATACATGCATGCAAAACTAGCAAGGCACAGACCTCTCAAAACACTGGAAAACAAACATAAATTATGTAGTATGACCTGAAAAGAGGATAATTCATGTCAATTTATGTTGAAACAAAACACAAAATGCACTAAAGTACTAAGCATTATTTGTCAGAGAAAATGAACCTGAATCAAAATCTATAATGTAACTCTCCAAAAATATATTTGTTTAGCCAATGACAAAATATTTTCTGCTTGTTAAAAATAAAACAATTCAAAATCTTCCACCCCCTCTATTTCAAGTCAGAAAAGAAAGCCTATTTACAGCAATGGCAGCTGAAGAAAGGAGTCATGGCAAAGGTAGTATGAATTCTTTCAATCCACAGAGATTTCCTAACCTTGGTCTTACTGTCCCCAAACTCCATCTAAATGGAGAAGGTTTCACGTGGTCCTGGCTTCTGTCCCCGGAGCACTAAGTCTTTTCAGTTCACAAGGCAGCCAGGCCTTCAGGATTCCTCACTGTGGCTTTTAGCCTTGCGACCAAAATCAGTGGTTGGAGTTGGCCATCAAACCCAGATTAAGAGTATAAACTCTTTTAGCATCTACTTTCCTGAGTGTCTTAGGAAGTGAAGGCTCATTTGAGTAGGTGATTATTCAGTGTAAACAGCTGTTCTTTTTCTAGTTCTCAATCCTGTAAGATAAATTTCTCAAGTTTCCATATTAATCACCAGATCTGCCTGCAATAACCCATTCCCTTAACATATTACACGATGACATATGCTTTCCATTCATGTATGATTTTATGCCCATCTTAAATTATTTGACTTCAGCAATTACAATTTACTTTAATAATTCATACCTGGCCTTGGGGGACTTCATCCTTCTTGTCTCTGTCCATCATAGGAATAGGCTGTATTCCCAATTTCTTCATTTCATCACCCTAAGATGAATAGGGGGAAAATCATGCTTTCTCAAATTTCAAATTGTTATACAATTTTGATATTATTGAAATATTCCCTTTATTCATTAATTTTCTTCAAAACAAATAATGTTTGTTGTTGTTAACTCAAGAAAAAACAATCCAAATAATGAAAAACTTCATGTATCATTATTTTGTACTTCATCTTGATTTTCTCCACTACTGAATTACCAGAACCCCAGGCATCATTACTGGTTTCATTTTGCAGAAGTTAGTAAATAAATGTTATAATAAGAGGAGATACAGTAAACAGTGAGGAGAAATGACAGTAACAAGATATGTAATAACCTCCAGGCCCTTCTCTCTTTCAAATGATCTTCCAAGTGCATGGAACTCAGTGACATTTGGCTTTCCAGAGGAATATTTACAGAGGAAGAATAAACAACAACAGTCTGCTAAAATGTGCTAGTGAAGACGCAGTACAACAAACTACATATCTCATTTAATTTACAATTATAGGAATAGTTACTAAAGATTCACTATGTTAGTTACTAAAGATTCACTTACAGTTACAGGTAATAGTTACTAAAGATTCACTATGTTAGTTACTAAAGATTCACTTACAGTTACAGGTAATAGTTACTAAAGATTCACTATGATGCAGGCACTGAGCTAAGTAATTTATAAATATTACTTCATTTAATCCTCATGAAGTACTCTAGGATACATTGTTCCCATTTTAAAGATTTTAGAAATTATCTTGCTTTTTATTTATTTGTTAAAGTTAACACTTGTTACAATCTTCTTTCTGAAGATTTCCTAATATTTTTCCTAACTTCCCACTCTTCCCTCATATTCTTTATTATTTTAGTAACGTTAGTCATGTTTTTAGAAATCAGAAGTACAGCCTAGAAACTTCCCAGACTTGCTAAAATAGGGTCTACAAACAAATTACTATAACCATAATTGAGTATTTTTATGTACAGGACCAAAGCACGTGTCCTGACAAAGCAAAGCCACTTCAAACATAGCTGCAGTTCCATTGTTACCACTTTACGTTTAAAATCAGTGGTCTCAAACTTTTTGCTTCTCTATTCAAAGTGAGTGAGACATACTAAGTCCCTTGCTCTCAAAGACTTGACAAGTCCAACAAGGAAACAGCTTTTTAAACAAACAATGATTGGAATGTGTCCTCAAAACAAAAATGCTAAAAAGGGAAAGAACCCAGTGCTACGGACCATGCCTGTAATGGAGGGCGGAGCCAATCTGAGGCTTTCACAGAATGCAGAGGGCAGGAGCGTGCCCCAGGCAGAGACTGCAGGGAACAAAGACCTAAATGGCAGCCAGGGGCTGAGACAGGGAATATGCCTGCACAGCAGTGGGTAGCGGGCCAGCCACGTGGGGCTCTCCACACGGAGGTCATGATTTTGGTCTGTATTACAACAAGGGGATCAGAAGCACGGTACGGATGGAATCCAAATTATCATCATCCCTATCTCATAAACTGGCCTGAGGTTTTAAATACCAAGTGCCAAAGCAGAATTTTAATCTCAAGCAACCTGGCACCAAAGACCACATTATTAATTATTTCTGCACAAATTCTAAAAGGTAATGGCAAGGAATTCAGTTAGAAAGTTGCAGTACTCAAGGCATGAGTTGGTGATGATCTGAAGAGGGGAATGATCGTGAGGATGGAGAGAAGAGACAGGACTTTATAGATACTGAGATCAACTGTCAGGACTTGGTGAATGTATTCCTGCTTCTTCCTGTGGACTAGTGAGGTTGGTGAAAGGCTTCAACCTGCGTGCACCTAAGAGCACGCAGAGAGCTGAATCATTATCTGTGGACTGAATAACCAGGGAATAATAGAAAGGAAAAACATCTCCATTACAAATTGGTCACATTTTGGCATTAAATTCTCCAGCTTTTAATCTTGCACCTTCCTTTTGCTTTAAGTTGTCATTTTATGACTGCACGTTTTCTACATTCATCTAGAATACAGAAATCACATTACAGTCTATGGTTATGCCTTTCTCATAGCAATCCTGTACCTACACAAAACGTGCATTTTTAGTATGAGATAAAAAGATATTCCACAAACAGTGCAAGGTTTTCGCTCCTGCTGGCATAGTTGCAGTGATGGCTTCATGAATTTTTCTTTTTTTGCAGTGATCCTTACACGGGATTCATTTATGTTAAAACGTCAGCAACCACAGCTGCAGACTTCAATCTAGGGAACCTATCAAGCGACTCAACTTTTTCTGGTCATGTCATGACTTTTCTCTGCTTCTTGGGAGCACTTCCAGCATCCTAGTGTAACTCTGTATAGGTGCTATGATGTTATGGAGGACTTACGGTATTGCACTAAACACAATGAAAAACATGCACCCCGTCTCTACTAAAAATACAAAAAATCAGCCGGGCATGGTGGCGGGTGCCTGTAGTCCCAGCTACTTGGGAGGCTGAGGCAGGAGAATGGTGTGAATCCGGGAGGCGGAGCCTGCAGTGAGCCGAGATCGTGCCACTGCACTCCAGCCTGGGCGACTGAGCAAGACTCCGTTTCAAAAAGAAAAAAAAAAAAAGGAAAAAAAGAAAAACATGCAAGAACCACCAGAGATCACTTTTTACTGTGATACACAATTTACTGGAGAGACAAACTCCTCAGAGATGATTAGCATCAGAGTGTTTTAAACACAGCATTTTAAGTGGATACTCGTAACACTTGAGCTCACCATAATAGCAAAAGGAGGTTGCTGCAAAATTATTACAGTACTGCCGTATGTATGCACTACAGTTAACTTTACAGTTATGATTTAACACGGCATCTGTTTACATTTCTCTCCACAGTCTCTAAGTGTGTATATAAGTTTTGATAAACTTTAACTTATCATACACTTTTGTGTATTTTATGGTAGTAAATGATAAAATTGACTAGTATCTACATATATTTTATGCACTTATGGCATACCTAAATTAAATTTTTAAAAATATTTCTAGGGTAGGTTGTTCTGTATTTTTGTCATAAATCTCCAAAACATCTTCCAATATATTTACATATAAGTGGATATCTACATATAAGTGGATCCACACAGTTCAAACCCGTGTTGTTCAAGGGTCAACTGTGCATCACAATCAATCTTCCTACTTCAGTCTGATGGTAACTAGGTTCTGACACATACACAATAAAATAAAGAAAAAGCTCACGCGAGACCACGCATACGCGATGTATAAGGCATTCTGGAGAAATCATGTCAGGAGTATAATCAACTCAAGGTCTGTGATCCTCGTACAGTAAACACACTTTGGCTTTATTATTATGAAATAATTCAACATGATAAACTCTTCCCACTAAACTCGTGGCTGAATGATTTGCTGTTTATGTTTTACATACATGCTTCGGTATGAATGAGATATACGATGGAATTATCAGCTGCTTTGTCCTCCAAATTTACTTTTATTTCTTCAAACCAGAAGAGGTACTCAAAAGATTTATAGCTTTCTTCATAAAGTAATTTTTGAATATGCAAAGGCCTAGGTATTCGTGACTCATTTGGATCGGAGAATTATATTCTACTTACTTACATACAATTCCATGAGCAAATTGAGCAGTACAATGCACATTAGTGATAAATTAGATAAATCAAGAAAAGGTGCTAATAAAAGTCCATTTTTGTGTTGTTTCAGGAGTATTATGAGTGAACATTCCACACATTCTGCAGAACACATAATTTGCAGCTGAGTTATTGATTATATTTACATATTCTCAATGTCTATGGTGCAAAACAATTATTCTCCTGAATTTTTAGCTGCAGGCGGACGTATCCCATATTATGGGACCCTCTGAGTACTTTGTCCAAAGTAGATGGCCAGTAATGGTTACTGAATGAATAAAGGAAAGATCAGCTGTTAAGTACTTTACTGTTAAGAATACGACTTATATAATACTGTTATACTATACCACTGTTCAGTGAATAAGTTCCTAAACTCTTTCAGTTGAGCTCAGAGAATTAGACACATATGCAAGTAATATGTAAAAGAACAATCATTCTCTCTTTGTATCTGCTAGATCCTTCAGTATCTGATTCACCAGAACCTTCTGAAATAACCATCAACATGAACAACTGCAGTATTCTTAGCAATTTGTCCATACATTTAATTTATCCTCACTATCTATGTCAATATAAAAATCAAGAACATACCTCAGCCCAGAATTCTGCATATATATCATTTGCCGTCAATTTTGTAACGGGCCACAGTTTTGTCACAGAACAAAGGTCACAGGCAGTCATCATCAAACCAATTACACGGTCTCTAGAACACAACAATATAAGACTGGTCAGCATAGCATTTGCACATTTATAATAAGGACTAGAAAGACTTCTGTATTTCAGGAATGAAGTTTAAGTACGTATTACTTCATTAAACAGCACATAGAAGTGACAGCCAGGACAGTAAAATGGAATGAAAAATTAGTGTCATTTTAATCGTAAGAACGGGAGTCATTTCTATCACAAGTCCCATATGTTCCTGTTGCCTCAATGCTACTGAAGAAATCAAATACAGTACAGGCTTTGGCTAGGCTGTCATCTAAATCCCCACTTTTATGGCTATGGACCAGGCTTTCATTCTCATTGAATTCTGGAAATTTAGAGTGGGAAGATGTCTTAAGAGAAAATCTATCCCAATCCTTTCATTTTATATTAGCAAAGTCTAGGGTGCACAGAAATGAAATGACTTTTCCAAAGGGACAGGAATTTGTGGCAAGGCCAGAGGAGGAGGTAGCTGTGTAACTTTGTTCCTCGCTCTCCCCGTGCGAGTGTGTGAGCTGGGTACAGCCTCCAAACACTGTGCTTCTCATTAGCAGATATTTCTTTTCAACACCAGTCTTTCAACCAAAATGACTTTTCCCTTTTCAGCTGCTTGCATTCATAACTATGTACTGCATGTCTGACTTTATTTTCCAAATACGGCTTGGTTTAATCTTTCCTCTTGAAGAACAATAATCACCTTTAAAAAAATCAAAGACATATCCCCTACAATTTGAATAGATTTGGTCTAGTGACATGTGGCTACCCTAAGTGAAGTCTATACTTGACAGAATAATTAAGTGTAGTAATTAAGAAAGTGTAATGTACAACTTTAGCTTTTATAAAGCAAATTACATAATTTTAAAAGACAAATGATCAACAAGGATATAAAAGTGTGTAATGAGTGAGATGATGCTCTTATTTCTAGCTCCTATCTCAATTCTAATGAGTATAAGCAATCCCCTGCTGTTAACCACTGCCTTACCTCTTCTAGGTCCACATTCTCCATCTGTAGGCACAGTCCTGCCCTAGCTCCAGAGCCTGTCTTGACCCAGGCAGACAGCACATTAGGAGCATCTCTCTGTCAATTTGGCAGAGACTCTGCTCTAGTAGTGCTCTTAGCACATCTTAGCTCAAGCTAAGATGTTTGGATACCTGGAATACCCTGATTCTTACGATACCATCAATCACAGAGTTCTTTATTTTCCATCAGCTCGCTTCCTTTAGCCCATTTAAGTAATCATCAGCTTTACCACCTTACTTTTTGTAAGGGCACATTTCAAGAGGGTATCAGGTCTCTTACAGGTTAGACTAAATCACTTTACAAACATTGGTGAGATTTATGCATACCCTTCCTGTAACCCCAAACAGATGCCATGTGAAGATTCAAATCCCTTACAGTGATCAGGGAACTGTAAGATTTTCTTAATGAGGTAGTTTCCAAGAACTTTGTGGCTTCAAGAATATTTTTGGATTTGCACTTCTAAAGTAATGAATATATGACTTTTTTTTCAACAGGTAAATTCATTTACACAAATAGAATGTGAAAAACTACCATTTACAAGTATTTCATAGATTTAAAATAATTCAATCTCATTAATTTATATTTGCCAAAATAATCAGTTTATCATGGTAAATAATCTAATAAGGTTTATTTCAAAAACACTTCCATAAATCTGTAAAACAAAAGAAATGTCAATAGAACTGGGCATTATAAAATACATGAAAGCAATTTTCTTGCTAGAAATTATTCCCAACATAAGGTTGCCAACATAAGGATTGAAAGGATTATAAAATAGTTATTTAGATTTCACTGTCAAAATTACTTAGACAAAGCACAAAAAATAAAACTGATTAGAAATTTGGCATCAAACGTCTTTAATAAATATAATTACTCATTTTTTACTCCCAATTCCAAACCAGTTAGATGGCCATGGCTGTACAGAAATGCCATTGGGATCAACATTTTATTTCTACGCATGAATGGAATGTAGAACTGACTGCTAACTGGGATAGATCCTTAACTCCAAATGTGCTTTAATAACCATTTGTGAAAGGGATCATGTCCATGCTAAGCCTACTCTTGGTGTGAGTTCATATAACCTAGTCATTAAAAACAATGAAGGAAGAGCCCAACACAACTCCTATAAAACGATTCTTAGTCACATAATATCAGAAGGTTTAACTACATTCATTTATCCACAAAAGTTTTGAATGCCTGCATGTATCAGGCAGTTACAGCAAAGAATCAAATAGACCCTATTCTCAGAGTAATAATGTTCTAGTAGGGCAAGGCAGACAATCAACAGGTCAAAACTTTCATAAAGCAAGTGCTGGGTAAAAAATCAATCAATAAATCAATACATAAATACATAAAGAAAGGCTACCACGTGAAGATCTGGAAGGTCCAGCAGAGAGAAGTGCATGTGAAGTCCTAATGTGGAAACAAGCAAGGCCGGTTTGAAGAACAAAAAGAAATGCCATTCTAGCTGCGACACACTGAGTGAGATGAAACACGGAATGTAGTTAAGTTTGGAGAAACAGGCTGGAGACAAGATAGGAGTTTAACTTTTATTCCAAGTTTGACAGTAAAATCTTGGCAGCTTTTCCCAGAGGAGTGGCCTGATACAGGTATTAAAGAGGATCACTCAGGTCTGCTGGGTGGAGATGACTTACAGACCTGTGAAGGGGCAAGGGCAGGTTCGGAGTGATCACTCAGGAGAACACTACACTAGTTCAGATGAGAGGTGAGGACAGCTTGAATTATGGTGACAGTAGTGGGATGGGCGAGTAGGAGGAATCCAGACAGTAGAGGCAGAGCCAAATGCAAATGATTAACACCTGTAAGAGTTATAAAGACAAGGCATTTCTCTCTCCCATCTTCCTTTCCTTTTCCCCCCTTTCTCCCCGACTCTCATATATTAATTATTCCAGATCAAGTGGAGTAGATAAAGAGCACAGGCTCTATCACAGGTGTGCAGATATTCCAACCTGAAAGAGGTGGGCACCTCCCCCCAGTGTGCAGTTTTGCCTTCTCAGTATCATCCTATTTCAAGATTTTCTTCCCACATCAGAAGATCATGGAATCACAGAACTTTACCAAAGGAAGGCAAAATAGACCACATAGCCTGCAGTACTTCAGATGAGTTACCGATGGGCAAGAAGGAAGCCCAGCCCTCCCACACTGCCCCCAATCCCATGCCACACACTCTGTAAACCTGGCCAGCCAAGGATATACTATTTTGTTGGAAAAGAAGAAAAAACACACATTCTCTAATTTTACAATGATTATTTGAAATTTCTTTTGAATTTCTGTATTCAAAAGTATACTGATGTATAAGCAAAGACCAGAATTCTGTTCTGAGGTAGTTTCAATTATAACTGTCAAGAGTGGTTAAGTGTTATCAGGTGGTTAACTAGACAGCAAACATGTGGGGGATGTACAGTGGATGTTTTGTTTAGAAGCTGCCATCTAGCCTCATTTTAATTATTTTACTTTAAAAGAAAGTCACACATAGAATTTGAAAAGAAACTAGGTTCAATTCTTTTTTTCTCTAAACGATCATCTTAAAGCTTTTTTTATCTTGCTTTCAAACTCATTTTCAAGGGGTTTTAAATCATTGGGTTGAGTAATTTAAATCACATCTGTAATAACCACTATACTTTCATCAAAATGTGACCTATTTTGACTAATTTATTAAACATTAAGCTAGCCTAAGGATAATACAGTTTTTCTAAAAGTATTATTTGAACAGCTGCATACTCAAAATCATAGAAAACATTTTAGAATCTTACTGTTTCCAATGTCATAAATAACTTTCACATAAGTATAAACATGATATAGTAATTATCTCACTAAAATATACTTTAAATTTAAGTTCTAAAATCTTAATAAAACCCTAAATATGTTGCTTCTTTTAAAAATACATTTTTCTCCATTACAGAGAGAGAAAGAAATTATAAACGAATGGAAAATGAATCTTAGGTAAATGACTGCCACAGAGGAAACTGCTGTTATTCAAGTTAACACCAGAATTCTTGTATGATTCCTAGAGTTAACAACCTTTACATGGTCTCACAGAGTACCATACGTTTGTAACTTTAAATCAAATGGGAACATCAGTGATCTTGCTTTAGAACTTTGCTTCCCCACATTTCAGGTTCTTCAGTTGAAACATCAAACATTCCTGACAGAGGAAGTCCTTTATGCACTTACAGTCCTATAGCAGGTAAAGGCTGGAGGCTGCTGCCGCATTTGGGAAATGCTAAAGAAATCACATTACAGCATATATATATATAAAACAGATCACACATCACATAGACACATTTGTTCTTCAAAGCACACAGCAATAGCTATGTAAAAATATAGAACTTTTCAAGTTTTATTTCTGAATTATTTGAAGAATTAACAAAGAATTGTTTAAGTGTTTAATACTGTACCCTTTCTTTGACGTGCATGTACATCTAAATTAAGAAAAGACTTCAAGGGAAGTGGAGCGAAGGGATTGCTTTTGAAGGGTACAAATATTATCTGGGACTAAGAGAATAAACATCTTCATTTTAAAAAGACAACAAAGATAAAAGAAATTATGATTTTTAAGCCACAATTTCAAATTATGAAATTAGTTTATCTTTACAATTTGTGTTTAAGAAAGGCAGTTCCTGAATGAAATACATGAAAGTAAAAATTATAAAACTACCAACAACTTCCATATTTGTCATCTTAATACTTAAAAGGATACTTTTACCTGATATCATAGCCTAAAACGCACTATGGTCTTTTCTGAATTTGCTGAAATGGTCCTTAGGCAAGACTATACTTGGTTCTATTTAGCCATAACGAGACCATGCTTGCTAATTTCAACAAAAAACAAAAAACTCTACTTTTGCCTACGCTTGGCTTGAGTTCAGAGCTGGTTTCCAGATATGACATTTGCTTTTAGTTGTAGTCAGGAAAAGCTCTTTGAAGGGAAATTTCAGTGCAGAAATCAAGCAGTTCACAGATGATTGGTGGCCCTGCATTACATTTCCTCTATCTTTTCTGTTACTAGCAAATCCGCTTTCATAAGCTAGATGTAAATTGACTGATATAGTTGTCCCCCATCCAAATCTCATCTTAAATTGCAGTTGCCATTATCTCCAGATGTTGTGGGAGGGATGAGGTGGAGATAACTAAATCATGGGGGCAGTTTCCCCCTTCCTGTTTTGTGATGGGAGTTAGTTTTCACAAGAGCTGATGGTTTTATAAGGGGTTTCCCCCTTTGCTGGACACTCATTTTTCTCTCTCCTGCTGCCACATGAAGAAGGATGTGTTACCTTCCCCTTCTGCCATAACTGTAAGTCTCCTGAGGCCTCACCCAGACATGCTGAACTGTGAGTTAATTAAACCTCTTTCCTTTATAAATTACCCAGTCTTGGGTATTTCTTCATAGCAGCATGAGAAAAATAGACTAATACAGTAAATTGGTACTGCAGAGAGTTGGGTGCTGCTATAAAGATACATGAAACTGTGGAAGTGACTTTGGAACTGGTTAATAGGCAGAGGTAAGAACAGTTTGGATGGCTCAGAAGGCGGGAAAGTTTGGAACTTCCTAGAGACTTGGGGAACTCAGAAGACAGGAAGATGTGGGACGGTTTGAAACTTCCTGGAGACTTGTTGAATGGCTTTGACAAAAATGCTGATAGTGATAAGGACAATAAAGTCCAGGCTGGTCCAGGTGGTCTCAGATGTAGATGAGGAAGTTGTTGGGAACTGAAATAAAGGTCACTCTTGCTATGCAAAGAGACTGGTGGCATTTTGCCCCTGCCCTAGGAAACTGTGGAACTCTGAACTTGAGAGAGACGACTTAGGGTATCTGGTGGAAGAAATTTCTAAGTGGCAAAGCATTCAGGGGAAAGCAGAGCATAAAAGTTTGAAAAATGTGCAGCCTGATGATGTGGTAGAAAAGAACAAATTTTCTGGGGAGAAATTCAAGCTGCTGCAGAAACTTACTTAAGTAAGGAAGAACTGAGTGTTAATCACCAAGACAATGGCAAAAATGTCTCCAGAGCATGTAAAAGACCTTCATGGCAGCTCCTCCCATCACAGGTCCAGAGGCCTGGGGGGAAAAATGGTTTAATGGGCCTCCCCCTGCTCTATGTAGGGGTGCCTGTGTACATGTGACATGGTGCCCTGTGTACCAGCTGCTTCAACTCCAGTGGTGACTAAAAGGGGCCAATGTACAGCTCAGGTTGTTGTTTCAGTGGATGCAAGCCCCAAGCCTTGGTGGCTTACATGTGGTGTCAGGCCTGCAGGTGCAGAGAAGTCAAGAATTGAGGTTTCAGAGGATGTACGGAAAAACCTAGAGGTCCAAGCAGAAGTTTGCTGCAGGGCCAGAGCCCTCATGGAGAACCTCTGCTAGGGTAGTGTGAAAGGGAAATGTGAAGTCAGAGCACCCACACAGAGTTCCCACTGGGGCAGTGCCTTGTGGAGCTGTGAGAAGAGGGCCACTATCCTCCAGATCCCAGAATGGTGGATCCACCTACAGCTTGCACGATGCACCTGGAAAAGCTGTAGACACTCAATGCCAGCCCATGCAAGCAGTCGGGAGGTTAACTGTATCCTGCAGAGCCACAGGAGCAGAGCTTCCAAAGGCCGTGGGAGCCCACCTCTTGCATCAGCATGACCTGAATGTGAGACATGGAGTTGAAGTAGATCATTTTGGAACTTTAAGGTTTAATGCCTGCCCTACTGGATTTTGGATTTGTATGGGGGCATGTAACCCCTTTGTTTTGGCCAATTTCTCCCATTTGGAATGGCTATATTTACCCAATGCCTGTATCTCCATTGAATTTAGGAAGTAACTAACTTGCTTTTGATTTTATAGGCTCATAGGTGGAAGGGACTTGTGTCAGATGAGACTTTGGACTTGAACTTTTGAGTTAACACTGGAATTAGTTAAGAATTTAAGGGACCGTTGGAAGTACAGGATTGTGTTTGGAATTGTGAGGACATGAGATCTGGAAGGGACCGGGGCAGAATGACATGGTTTGGCTGTGTCCCCACCCAAATCCCATCTTGAATTGTAGTTCCCCTAATCCTCACTTGTCATGGGAGGGACCAGGTGGAGATAAGTGAAACGTGGGGGTAGTTTCCCCATCCTGTTCTCATGATAATGAGTTAGTTCTCACAAAAGCTGATGGTTTTTTAAGGGGTTTCCCTCTTCACTCGGCACACATTCTTCTCCCTCCTACTGCCATGTGAAGAAGGATGTGTTTTCTTCCCCTTCCATCATGATTATAAGTTTTCTGAGGCCTCCCTAGCCATGCTAAACTATGAGTAAATTAAACCTCTTTTCTTTATAAATTACTCAGTCTCGGCTATGTTTTTATTAGCAGCACGAGAACAGACTAATACACTGTCTCATAATTGATTTCTAGGATCCTAAATTCACTTGTCAGTCTTTGCTATTTATAAAGTTTAAAAAAATATTTATTATTAAGTGTAAAGTATTTGTGAAGTCTGCACTGCATGTCCTATGTAAACAAATTATTCATCTGCATTTGAAACACACACGACAATGACTTTCATACACAATCGGGCTTTGGTTGTTTCATTTTTAAAATAAAATATCATAAAATATACCTAGTGTCTTTAATCACAGTTGTGGTCACAAATGTCAATATGAGTAAATGACATAATAGCTAACGACATCATAGTAAATGTGAGGGGCAGATGGTAAGGACAAAAGGTGGGAAGCAAGTGTCAGAAGATTAGGACTTCCGGTTGGGCGTGGTGGCTCACGCCTGTAATCCCAGCACTTTGGGACGCTAAGGTGGGCAGATTACAAGGTCAGGAGATTGAGACCATCCTGGCTAACAGAGTGAAACCCCGTCTCTACTAAAAATACAAAAAATTAGCCAGGCGTGTTGGTGGGGGCCTGTAGTCCCAGCTACACAGGAGGCTGAGGCAGGAGAATGGCGTGAACCCAGGAGGCGGAACTTGCAGTGAGCTGAGATAGTGCCACTGCACTCCAGCCTGGGCAACAGAGTGAGACTCCATTTCAAAAAAAAAAAAGATTAAGACTTCCAGCAAAAGTCAAGAGAATGTAACTCCAGAATGAATGAAACAAAGAATGAAATTTTTTTAAAAAAATTACCAGGACAAAAATTGCCAACAATCAAAGATATACATGAATATATGATCACATTATGCAGCCTATAATTTGAATTACTTGCTATTTTGGATTATTCGTTTACTTAAGAAATATTTGCTGAACACCTACTATGTGCTAGACACTGTCACAGTTATCCATATCTCTGGGCCTTACCACTACACAAAAGCCCAGAATGTGATGCTTTCCATTACATGACATTCCATCATTGCAACAAGGATGGTATGCCACATCATTTATGTTCAAGCCAATACAGTTTTGAGAGCAAAAGCCAGCACTGCTACGAATTATTTTAGCTCAACAGGTGTTACCTGAGATGGATCCAGGCAAACTGTGGAGTATGGTCACTCTAATTTTAACACAAAATATCCATGAAATAAACAATGCAAATATAAAATTTGAGAATTTTTTTTGAGACTGAGTCTCATTCTGTTGCCCAGACTGGAGTGCAGTGATGCGATCTCAGCTTACTGCAACCTCCACCTCCTGGGTTCAAGTGATTCTCCTGCCTCAGCCTCCCAAGTAGCTGTGATTATAGGTGCCTGCCACCACGCCCAGTTGATTTTTGTATTTTTAGTAGAGATGGGGTTTCACCATGTTAGCCAGGCTGGTCTCAAACTCCTGACCTCAAGTCATCTGCCCACCTTGGCCTCCCAAAGTGCTGGGATTACAGGTGTGAGCCACTGCATCCAGATGATTTGAGAATTATTCTAAAAATATTAACTTTAATTATTAATTTTTCTACTAAATGAAAATGCATTTATAAGTTGCACCTTTCTCTCTGTCTAGTTATGGTACAGAAATACACTGATTCTTAATACAAATAAGGATGTCTGGCTCTATACATTAGGCAACTTGAGTTCTCAAGCCAAGTCTGCCATTTATTTCTTCAAATGAAATAGACACTCCTTCTGTGTTTTAGTATTAATTCTGGATAGAAAGGAAGAGGCCACTGACAGTCATCTAGCAACTACCCAAGATAGTAATTATAATTGACATCTCCAAAAAAGATCACCTAAGAAATATTGTCATATATTAGCTACAAAGTTTCAAACAATATCAGATAAATTGATTCATTAAAAGTATAAAACAAATGAAACTAAGTTGGATATTTATCAAACTAATAAACAACAAGCATTTAAAAAATTAGTTCTATTTTTAACAAATGGTGCCAGAACAACTGGACATCTGCATGCAAAAACGAAAATAAAAACAAAAACAAAAAACAAACAATGCATCTAGACAGAGACCTTACAACCTTTAATTCAAACTTAATTCAAAATGGATCACAACCTTAAATACAACACACAAAACTGTAACATATATATAACATAGAAGAAAAATCTAGTTCATCCAGAATTTGATGATTACTTTTAAATACAACACAAAGGCATGATTCATGAAAGAGTAAGCTAGACTTCATTAAAAATTAAAAAATTTATGCCCTGCAAAAGACACTGTCAAAAGAGTAAAAAGGCAAGCCACAGACTGACAGAAAACATTGGCAAAAGGCATACCTGATCAAAGACCGTTACCACAAATATACAGAGAACCCTTAAAATTCAACAATAAAAAAACAATACCCAAATATAAAACAGGGCTAAAGACATGAACTGACACTACTAAAAATATATATAAAGATGGCAAATAAGCATGTGAAAAGATGGTCCACATCATATGTCATCATAAATATGTGGATTAAGACAATGAGATAACATTACACATCTATTAGAATGGCAAAGATCCAGAAAACTAACAATGCCCAATGCTGGATATGGAGTAAGAGGAATTCTCATTCATTGCTGGTGGGAATGCAAAAAGGTCCAGCCATTGTGGAAAACAGTCTGGTATATTTCATACAGAATTAGACATACTCTGACAATATGACCCAGTAATCATGCTCCTTAGTATTTATCCAGAGGAGCTGGAAACTTATGCTTACAAAAACACCTGCACATGGATGTATAGAAAGCTTTACGAATAACTGTCAAAACTTGGAAACAGCAATGGTGTTCTTCAGTAGATGAATGGGTAAATGAATGTTGGTACATCCACACAATGCAGTATTATTCGATGCTAAAAAGAAATGAGCTATCAAGCCATGAAAAGACATGGAAGAAACTTAAGTGCATATAACTTTGTGGAAAAAGCCAATTTGAAAGTCAACTACTCTATGATTCCAACTATATGACATTCTGGAAAAGGCAATGGTATGAGGACTGTAAAAGGATGAGGGATTGCCAGGGGTTGTGGAGAGCGAGGAATGAATAGGCAGAGCACGAGGGATTTCTAGGGCAGTGGAATTCTTCCGTGTGGTACTAAAATGGTGGATACACTTGTCCAAACCCATAGAATGTACATCATTAAGCCTGCATCCTAATGTAAACTACAGACTTTAGGTGATAATGATGATTCAATGTTGGTTCATTAATTGTAATAAATGTACGATTCTGGTGCAGGATACCAACAGTGGGGGAAGTTGTCCAGGTGTGGGGACCAGGATATAGAGGAACTCTGTACTTTCTACCCAATCTTTCTGTGAATCTAAAATTGCTTTAAGAAATAAAGTTGGTTAATTCAAAAAAGAATTATAGTTTCAAATAAGATAGAAAATTGATAGGCTAAGATAAATGCCCACATCAGAAATAACAGCTGGAACTAAGTTCCAAAAGAAAAGATGAATTGTTAGTAAAGGCATGACACCACACTGATAAGCAAAGGTAAATTGTATAATAAAGAAAAGCAGTCTGGAAATGTATTTCTGGCTTAAGACCATACCTTAACAGAGAAAAAATAATTTTGGAGAAGTATCCTTTTTGAATAGTATGGAGAAAACTCATGAGCCATCCTGAAGAAAGAATAACCAGCAGTGGAGGCAAGTGCCCATTGGATAACCACATCAGTCCCAAGGCCAACGACATCAGCTAAGAGCACACTTAATCTTGTTTCTTTTGAACATGAATCGTCCAAACAAGAAATAAAGAGTAAGATATAAAAGCCACTTTGAGCTGGAGATGGTATCTGCACATCTGCACAGAAGGGAACTGAGTTATTTGAATAACTCAAATCAGTTGCTCAACTGAGTGACTGAATTCCAATTGAGTTATTGCTACAACTGAGGTAAAGCATCCACCTACAGACTTCAGATGGGAGAAACAACTGTAAAGATACAGATGGTGCCACCTAGGGAACATGGGAAGCAATCCCAAATCTTTGAAAAGGACAGGTGGAGGAGTCCACATCCTCGTAACAGGGGAAATGAGGTCTGCGTTAACTGGAGTGTTATAAGGAGCTCTAGAAAATGGTGAGGAGAAGAGAAGGGTTTCTAATAGCCATGAGGGCATTTCCACGCTGGTGGTAAAAGCCTTCCAGTGACCAAATTCTACATAGTCCATCTCCTACGACAGCAAAAAATGGCTTGTGTTGGGCAATTCCTTACATAATTAACCATCACAGCAATGTAAATGTGTGAATTTTGAACTCATTATTAATTCTTAAGTACATTATAACTTTACTCATTATAAAGCAGAATTCTGTGGACCGCTTCTATGAGCTTATCAATTCCTAATCACCTCACAGTGAGATAAGATCTCACTTAGTGAATTAAGGATCATTCTATATTAATCTTTTAATTATTTCATTTAAAGTGATACTGAGGTAATGGACATCTTAAGAACAAAATACTTGAAACAAAATGCTTTGTATCTTATCACAGCAGATTTATAGATCATGTTATTTTTTATACTCTAGGTTCTGTTATATAGAATGAAATGCATAAATCTGAAGGATATTGGATAGTGAGTATGAAAATATATGCAGTCTGTAACGACCACACCAGTGATGACAAGAAAGGTTTTTATCACCCAGAAACCTCTCATTTTCTAGTCAATGTCTCTCATCTAACTCCAGCAACTGCCAGTTTAAATTCCAGCACAATCACTAACATTATTGTTTTGCCTGTTGTAGAACTGCATTAAAATGGTATCATATAGTAGTATGTAACCATTTTGCTCAAACTAACATTTGTGTGATTCAACCATGTTGTTTCATGATTCAGAGTTCATAATTTTAAAAACTGCTGAATAGTACAGTATTCCATTGTTTAAATGTCTAAAGTTGTGTATCTAGCCCCTGTTGCTGGACATTTAGGTTGCCTCCAGGTGGGATATACTAAGAGTAATGTTGCTATGAACATGTGTCCTAGTCTGTGTGTGAAAGTACACTTTCATTCCTCTTGAAATAAAAATACTTGAGAGTGAACTGGTAGAACACTGTGTAAGAACATGTTCAGCTTTATTAAAACAAAACAAACAAAAACAAAGCAACTACAGTGTCTTCTAAAGTAGCTGTACAAATTCCATACGCCTACCAGCAATATATGAGTATTTCAGCTGCTTGACATCCTTGCTGTATTAGTCCATTTTCACACTGTTGTAAAGGACTACCTGAGATTGGGTAATTTATAAAGAAAAGAGGGTTAATTGACTCACAGTTCCACATGGCTGGGGGGAGGCCTTGGAAAACTTACAATCATGGTGAAGGCGAAAGGGAAGCAAGTATTATCTTATATGGCCATAGGGAAGGGGGATGGAGACAGAGAGAGAGAGAGAGAGCGAGAGAGACAGAAACAAAGACAGAGAGAGAAAAGTGGGAGGTGCCACACACTTACAAACAACCAGATCTGGGTGAGAATTCATTCACTATCATGAGAATGGCAAAGGGGAAATCTGCCCCCATGATTCAATCACCTCCCACCAAGTCCTTCCCTTGACACATGGAGATTACAATCTGAGATGAGATTTGGGTGGAGACACAGCCAAACGACACCACTTGCCAACAATTGATACTGTTGGTCTTTGTAATTCTTGCCATTCTAGTGGGTGCATAATGGTACACCACCCTGGTTTTACCTTATGATTGGAGATGTTGAGAAAATGCCATGTGCTTATTGGCTTTAAATTCCGTAAAAATCTTTCATACAATTTTTTCTTGGGTTGTCTTATTATCGACTTTACAAAGTTATAAGACCTTTATTAAACATAAATACTGAGAATATTTTCTTGCATTATGTTTGAAGATCAACATCAAAGGCTTAATATTGGGGAGCTCATTACTTAAGGGTAAAAGACAATATGCTTTCCCCCTAAGAACAGGAACAAGAATAATGTCTGCTCTTGTCACTTACATTCAGCACAAGCCAGACAATAATCAAATAGAAAGAAAAGGCAAACAGATTAATAGAGAATTATCTCTATTTGAAATGACATAATCTTATGTGTGTACAGAGATGCCTAAGCATTAGAAGTAATAAACACATTCATCAAGATTTCAAGATACAAGATCAGCAGTATAAAAATCAATAAACAGGCCTAAAAGACAGGTACAGCTCCACCCAACAACAAAATATATATTCTTCTTGAGTACATATGGAACATCCCCCAGGCTAAATTAAATGTTAGGAAATAAAACAAGTCTCATTAGATTTAAAAGAATAAAAATGATATAAAATATGTTATCTGACCACAATGAAATCAATAACAAAAAGAAACTTGGAATCTTCAAAAATGTATGGAAATTTAAAAACAAATTCTTATATGACTATTATGTGCTAAATTGTGTCCCCAAAAGAGATATGTTGAAGTCCTGACAGTTCCTCAGAATGTGACGTTATACAGAAGTAGTGTTCTTACAGACATAATTCATTAAGATGAGGAAATATTGGAAAAGTGTGGACCCTTAATGCAATATGATTGGTGTCCTTATAGGAAGAGGAAAGTGATACAAAGAAGGAAGGATGCCAGGTGATGGAAAGAAGGACACACAGGGATCTCACCACTGGCATGTGATGATGGAGGCAGAGATTGGAGTGATACACTCATGGACTACAAATGCCTACAGTTGCCAGCATCTGTTAAAAGCTAGGAGAGAAGCATTGAACTTATGGTCCTTCTGAACCCTCCAGAAGGAACCAACGTTGCTGATACCTTGATTTCAGACTTCTGGCCTTAAGAATTGTGAGAAAATAAATTTCTGTTGTTTTAAGCCATCTGGTTTGTGGTATATTTTCTTACAGCAGTCCTAGAATATGAATACAATAATAAATGTATCAAAGAAGAAATTAAAAGGGAAATGTGAAAATCCCTTGAGATGTATGAAAATAAAGACACAATATATCAAAGCTCATGAGATGCAGTTAAACAGTATTTAGAGGAAAATTTAGAGTTATGAACGTCTATATCAAGAAAGAAGAAATAATTCAAATGAATAACCTAATCTGCCTTAAAACACTAGAAAAGGAGGAGCTAACTAAAACTAAAGCAAACAGAAAGAAGCAAATAAAAATTACAAAAGAAATAAATGCAATTTGGACAAGAAAAACATTAGAAAAAAATCAATGATACCAAAAGCTGGTTATTTGAAAAGATCAACAAAACTGGTAAACTTTTAAGCTAGACTGACCAAGAAAAGACAGAGAGGGAGAGGGAGAAAAAGAAAGAACTTAATAAAGAACAGAAATGAAAAAGGGAACTTTACTACCAATCTTACAGAAATAAAAAGGAACATAAAGAACTACAATGAACAACTGTATGCCAATAAAGTAGACAACTTAGTTGAAAATGGACAAATTTCTAGAAAGATATGAGTGACTAAATATAACATAAGAAATAGTCAATGTGAATAGATGTATAACAAGTAAAAAGACTGAATTAGTAGCCAAAGGGAAAAATAATAACCACAAAGAAACATCTATACCCACATGACTTCACTGGTAAATTCTATCCAACATTTGAAGATGAATTAATAGAAATTCTTCATAAACTCTTCCAAAAAATAGTAGAGGAGGGAATACTTACCAGCTAATTCCATGAGGCCAGTGTTAACTCTGACACCAAAACAAGACAAATACCACAAAAAAAGAAAAGTATAGAGCAGTACAATTTATGAATACAGGCACTAATGTCCTCAACAAAATACTATCAAGCCAAATCCAGCAATATATAGAACAACTATACACCATTATTAGTTGATATCTATTACAGGAATGCAAGGTTGGTTTAACATCTAAATATCAATTAATCTAATGCTCCTTAATAATAGAATAAATAACAAAAACTGCTTGATAATCTCAATAGATGCAGATAAAGCATATGACACCAAATCCAACACCCATTCACAATAAAAAAATAAACACTCAACAAACCAAAATTAGAAGGAAACTTCCTCAACCTGATAAAGTTCATCTATAAAATACCCATATCTAATATCATATTTAATGATGAAAGACTAGATGCTTTCCCCCTAAACTCAGAAACAAGAAAAGGATGTCTTCTCTTGTCACTGATATTCAGCATAAGCCAAACCAATGAATACACAAAAAGAAAGAAATGGGCAAGGCGCCATGGCTCACGTCCGTAATCCTAGCACTTTGGGAGGCCAAGGAAGGTGGATCATTAGATCAGGAGTTCAAGACCAGCCTGGTCAAGATGGTGAAACCCCATCTCTACTAAAAATACAAAAATGAGCCAGGCGTGGTGGCAGGTGCCTGTAATCCCAGCTACTCGGGAGGCTGAGGCAGGAGAATCGCTTGAACCCAGGGGAAGGAGGGGACAGTGAGCCAAGATTGTGCCACTGCACTCCAAGCCTAGGTGACTGAGTGAGACTCTGTCTCAAAAAAAAAAAAAAAAAAAAAAAAAAAAAAAAAAAAAAAAAAAAAAACAGAAGAGAAAAGAAAGAAATGACAGATTCCGAATACAATTGATTGTACAACTATCTCTATTTGAAGACCAAATGCCCTTGTGTGCATATGGAGAAACCTAAGCAATCCGCCCAAAAATTATTAGAAGAAATGAGTTAATTAAGGTGTCAAGATATACAATCGGTAGTACAAAAATCAATTATTTCTAGATACTTACAATAAACAATGTGGAAATAAAATTAACAAAATTTCATTTACAATATTATCAAAACAATAAAATCCTTAGTAATAAATTTAACAACAGAAGTACAAAATGTGGGCTTGAAAACTAGAAAACATTGTTGAAAAATACTAAAGAACAATAATTAAATGGAAAAGCATCCCATATTCACAGACTTAATATTGTGAAGATGGCAATACTTCCAAAATTGATTTACAGATTCAACATTATCTGCATTAGAATCCTAGCTAGCTTGTCTGTAGAAATTGACAAGGTGATTCTAAAATTCACATGGAATTGCTAGAGACCCAGAATAGCGAAAACAATATCGGAAAAGAAGAGAGGAAGGAGGGATCAGAAACAGAAAAGCACTTACTGTTATTCTAGATTATTTGTAACTCTAGATAATACGAGTTGCTACAGACTGAATGTTTCTTTCCCCTAAAATTAATACGTTAAATCCTAATGCCCAACATGTTAGTATTTGGAGGTGGGACTTTTGGAAGGTGATTATATCATAAGGTAGAGCCCCCATGAATGGGATTAATTCCTACATAAAAGAAACCTCAGAGAGCTCCCTCCCTTCTCCCATCAGGTGAGGTGGCAGCTAGAAGATGGCCTTCTAGGAACCCGAAAACAGGCCCTCCCTCAAACTGAGACACTCAAACTGCCAGTAGCTTGATTTTGGAACACTCATACCCCAGAAATGTGAGAAGTAACCATTTATAAGCCACCCAGTCTATGGTATTTTGTTATAATAGCCTGAAGGGACTAAGGCACAAATATAATCTATAAAGAAAGAACACATTGATTTCTATGCCTGGTGTACGGAAATTTGAATGGAAAAGGGTAAAGTGGTGGCAGAGTTTTTTATACCTTTACCATGACTCTGGTAATAGTTGCATTTGTCAAAACTTAAAATTAGTGTAATTATACCACAACAAAGTTGCTTTAACAATCTTCTTTTGTGTCTTAGCCAGAAAGAAAATATTGATCAACTATAAAATTTTAATTTAATACTTATATTCTGTTTACAACAATACAAAGAAGTCTACAGGAACAAAACAAAAAAACGAGCAAACATCCAAAGTATTTAGAAATTAGAAAATTACTTTGAAATAACCTCTACATCAACAAGAAAACAAAAGCAGAAATAAATAATCTAAAAACTAAGGAAAAATGCTTCATCAAAACTTGCAAGTTACAGTTCAGTCAACACCCAGATTATAATACACATAATATGATTGTTTCATTACTATTCGATCAGAGAAACAAGGAAAAAACCCAAAAGTATAATGAAAGCATAAAAATAAAAGCTAAAATTCATGAAAGAACAGACGGTAAATAAATGAAAAATTTTATAAAAGTTAGTTTTATTAAAAAGGAGTAATTAAAAATTCCCATGCAAGTCAGATTATGTAAGAAAGGAAGAAATAAAAAAAAAAACACTAAAAATTAGATATAAATACAAATTTAGTAATGTCAATTAAATTATAAGTGAAAATAATCTGTGCATATATTGTTATGAAGTTTTAAATCTCAAGGCAAAAGATAATTTTGTAGCATAACACATTGCCCAAGAGATGCAATAAAGTGGCAAAAACAAAACAAATCCCCAAACCATAAAAGACACTGAAACTTTGTTAAAGATTTTTCATTTAAAAAGGTGACAGGCTGGAAACGATGGCTCATGCCTGTAATGCCAGAACTTCGGGAGGCTGGGGTGGGAGGATCACTTGAGCCCTGGAGTTCAAGACCAGCACACAGCAAGACTCTGTCTCTACAAATAATAAAAATAATAAAAAAATGTAGCCAGATATGATGGTGTTTGCCTGTGGTCCCAGCTTATTCAAGTACTTGAAAGACTGAGGGAGGAGGACCACTTGAGCCTGGGAGGTCGAGCCTGCAGTGAGCTGTGGTTGTGCCACTGTACTCCAGCCTCAAGGACAGAGCAAAACCCAGTCTCAAAAAATTAAATTAAATTAAATTTAAATTTAAAAGGTGACTAGATAGTTTCACAAATGAACACTTCCCCAAATGGTTAAATGAACCTTCCCAAAATGGTTAACATCGGTCATTTAAAGTTTTCCAGATCAGAAAGAAAGATCAATAGTTTATAGCAAATTATAGCATACAAAAAAGATAACTATATATCAAAATTAATAGATTACATGCAAATATGCTAAAAAAGAAAAGTTTTATTTCCTTAGCATATTAAAGAACTAATTCCATGGAAAAGTAGAGTTCAAGAAATTAAGGAGTGGCACAAAATTAGAAAATTTAAAAACGTATTCATCAAATAAGAAATCAGTAACACTAAGAAATTAGAGAAAAACCTATCCATAGAACATGGATACCGATAAACCTTATACATGATAAACATGATTTATCAAGATACATCAAATACTACCTTAAAAATTAAAACTCTAAACTCATGTCTATTAAAGTCATGCACATATTAATGTGCTTGCTTGCTTCACAATAATCTAATGTTGTGTTGTAAATTCTAGCTCTGCAGTCAGACCAGAAAGCAAAATACATACAAACATCAGAAAAGTAGAACAAATTTTATTCATCTGTAGATGACATTACTATATGCCTTAAAAAGCCAAGAGACTAAAATAAAACTTTTCAGCTGATAAAGAGTATATAACAAAATGGCTAGATACTAAACAAAGTTTTAAGATTCTGATAATAATAGAATAATAATAATAAATTCTAGATAGAACTAAAAACAAATCTTGAAGATGCTGTCTACTACCTAAAAACTGGCATAAGTGGGAGAAGATTTAAAGATTTAAATTAGATTTAAAACTAATTTAAAGTTTTAAGTGGGAGAAGATTTAAACATTGTAAGTGGGAGAAGATTTAAACGTTGTAAGGCAAGACCACGCTGGGTGAGATCCTTATTTAGACAGCTTTTCTCCTAAGGGCATATCATAAATACAGCCCAAAAGAAAGTCAGGGCCCAGTGAGAAGGGAGAGACCGAGCATGTCAGAACACACACAAGGTGAGGAGGGAAATCCTAGAAAGCCGAGAGAACCACAGAAGCGGAAGTCCCCAAATTTGAATTCATACTCCTTTCAAATCCTTGACAGAGGGCAACAAGGCCAAAACAAAAACAGAATCACCCAACTAAAGCTTAAAGGAACATACTCATATATTTAGGATGATCCATGAGAAATGTAACTGGCCACTAGGATAAAAGTTAATTACCTTCAGAGAAAGACAACAGCATCCAGAAAGATAACGGAGCTTGTTATCCATAATGTAGCATACAAATATAAAAAAAAATTACTAGCCATGTAAAGAAACTGAAAAATGTATTACACGGTCTAGAGTAAAATCAGTCAAGAAGACAAAACTCATAGAAAACCCAGATAGTGAATATTCAGACAACGATTTCTAAATAATGTACAGATATGCTAAAGAATCTTCAGGAAAATATATATTTACAAAAGATAGGTGAAGAGATGGGGAATTTCAGGAGAAACATAGCAGCTACAAAAATGAACCAAAAGGAAATCCCAGAACTTGAAAATATTATATATATATATATATATATGCCTATATATGCATATGTGTGTGGGTGTGCACGTGCGTGCGCATCTGTGTGTATTTTTAAAAAATCACTACATGAGGTTAACTACAGATTGGACAGAATATTAGGAAAAAAACAATGAGATTAGACAGATCACAACAAATTACACAAACCATTACCAGTGAAAAACCATACAGAGCCTTAATAACCTGTAACACAGTATAAAGGGGTCTAATGGAAGAGACTCTGACACTTCTGTTAGACCACTGGGGCAGAAAAAATATCTGAAGAAATATAATGCTTGAAACTTCTCCAAACTTCACTGAAATCAGCAGCCCACAGACCCAGAAACCTCAGAGGACACCAAAAAGAATGACTGTAAAAGCAGTCGGGGTAAAAGATCACAGTATACACAGGGCAGCAACAACTGCTGACTTCTCAGGAGAAAAAAAAACAAACAAACAGGCAGAGGCTAGAAGACCATTTACTGACTTTTGTGAAATGCTGAAAAAATAATCTGTCTACTAAGAATTCTAAGTTCAGTGAAAATATCTTTAAGAAGTGAAGCCACAATAAAGCCATTCTTACATTGAAAAAAAAAAAAATACACACACCTCAAAGAACCTGCTGCCAACACACTGAGAGATGTCAGAGGAAGTTCTTTGGGCTCCAATGAAATGACAGAAGTTGGAAATTTGGACCTATATGAACGAATTAAAATCAGAGAAAATGGTATACATGTGAAAATATAAAAAACTATTTTTCCTAGTCGGGCGCAGTGGCTCACGCCCATAATCCCAGCACTTTGGGAGGCCGAGGCAGGCGGATCACGAGTTCAGGAGATCGAGACCATCCTGGCTAACACAGTGAAACCCCATCTCTACTAAAAATACAAGAAAAAGCCGGGCGTGGTGGCGGGCACCTATAGTCCCAGCTACTCGGGAGGCTGAGGCAGGAGAACGGTGTGAACCCGGGAGGCGGAGCTTGTAGTGAGCTGAGACCGCACCACTGCACTCTAACCTGGGCGACAGCAAGACTCTGTCTCAAAAAAAAAAAAAAAAAAAAAAAAACTATTTTTCCTAAATTCTTTTCTTGTTCTTTTTGAGATGAAGTCTTGCTCTGTTGCCCAGAATGGATAGCAGTGGCAGCTACCTCTACCTCCTGGGTTCAAGCAATTTTCCTGCCTCAGCCTCCTGAGTAGCTGGGATAACAGGCATGCACCACCATACCTGGCTCACTTTTGTATTTTATTAGAGATGGTGTTTCATCATGTTGGCAAGGCTGGTCTTGAACTCCCAGCCTCAAGTGATCAGCCTGGCTTGGCATCCCAAAGTGCTGGGATTGCAGGTGTGAGCCACCATGCCCAGTCCATTTCTTTGACATATTGGCACCCTAGGGGGGGTGTATAACATATGTAGCAATAATATCTATATATACAACAATAGCAGAAAAGACAAAAAGAGGTATAAATTGAATTATTTTTAAGTTTTTTACATTGAATAAAATTGAAATAATATTAATTCAAAGCAGACTAATAAAAATGCATACTGTAAACTCAAGAACAACCACTTGAAAATTTAAAAAGGGTATAACAAGAAAAACCAAAAGCAAATATAGAATGAAATATCACTCTCCCAACACAAATAGCTCCAAATAGAAAATGGATAATTAGACAATTTATAAATGCAAATAGACTAAACAGTACATTAAAAAGCAGTGATTGCAAGTCTCAACTATTGCTGTTAACAAGGCACACTTTCAATGCAAAGACAGATGTTGAGACAGTAAAGAATTATGAAAGAATATGATATGTCAACAGTAAACATAAGAAAGCTTGTGTGGCTATTTTAGACACAAAAAATTTTAAGAAGCATCAGCAGAAAAAAAGAATTTATTTCATACTGATGAGAGGGTAAATTACTGAGAAGCCATAATAAATCTAAATGTGTAAGCACCAAATAAGTTTCAAAACATATGAAGCAAAAATAACGTATCTATGTAATTCATAATTTTAAATATATTGGAAACTGTATTTCCAGTTAGAAATCAGAAAAATTACATTCACAAGTGAAGAAATTTGTAAAATAATCCATATAATTTTATCAAGAAAGCTATAGGAAGGATGTAAACAAACTGTACAATTTTATTCATGACTATAGAATCATGCCATGTTCTTAGAAGAGATAACACACTTTCATTTTAAAGTGAGTAAATAAATGTCATAAAACTGAATTAAAATGTCAATGTAGATATTTCTGACTGAAAAAGTCTGAAGGAGAATATTCTTTTTATTTTTAAATATTAATGTTGAAAAAAGCAAAGGGTCATAAGGTCTATAATTTACGTTGAAATGGCACACTCCCCATTCCCCAAAAAGAAGCAAAGAAAACATGGTAAACTGTTGCCAATTCTTGAATCTAGGTATGACTGTACATTTGATTATTTCTACTTTAATGTAAGTTTGAAATTTTTCTTAAAACATTTTTTACGGCCAGGCGTGGTGGCTCAAGCCTGTAATCCCAGCACTTTGGGAAGCCGAGACGGGCGGATCACGAGGTCAGGAGATCGAGACCATCCTGGCTAACACGGTGAAAACTCGTCTCTACTAAAAAAAAAAAAAACTAGCCGGGCGAGGTGGTGGGCGCCTGTAGTCCCAGCTACTCGGGAGGCTGAGGCAGGAGAATGGTGGGAACCCGGGAGGCGGAGCTTGCAGTGAGCTGAGATCGGGCCACTGCACTCCAGCCTGGGTGACAGAGTGAGACTCCGTCTCAAAACAAAACAAAACCAAAAAAAAACATTTTTTACAAAGTGACAATTTCCATGAATTGAAAGTAAAGATTATTTGAGCAGGTATGTATGGTGCATTTCAACATATTTATAGAATCAAAGCTGTATGACTGTAGTGGAGGATTAGATAATTAGTAATAAATGGTTTACAGGGTCTAAAGAATTATCCATGTTTATGAGAAAATGTAATAAATTCAATTCAGAAAAAAACTGATTATTCATTAATGGTATCAATTCATTCCATCAGAAATAAAGTTATGTTCATAAAAGTATAACTCTAGAAGAATTAAGATCTAAATATAAAAATTAAATCTATAAAAATACGTAAAGAAAAATTTAATTATTTGTTACTATGAGACTTGATTTCTTTAAAAGATCAAAAATTTGTCCTCCTGAAACTAAACTTGTTTTCAAAAGAAAATCTGAACACGTTTTTTGAAAATCACATAAAGAAATATCTGTAATATATAACAGAAAATTTTAATATCCTTAACAAAAATATACAAAAACTGATACAAAAAAAATAAACAATTCAACAAAAAAATAAGCAAAATTTATGAATAAATACACAGAAGTAAGAATAGTAAGTAATAAACAAACATAAAAACATCTTCAACATAGTGTGTGGTCAGAGAATGGCATATTTACTGAGAAGAGGTTTTCACCTTTATCTTACGGCGTGTGAATTTCTACAGCCTTTTCTGAGAATTTACTATATGTATAAATTGATGGCAATATATGTTCCAGGTATACATTGTTTTATTACATTTTGCCTGATTGTGCTTCACAAATACGGTGTTTTTGTTTTTGTTTTTTTTTTTTTACAAATTGGAAAGTTTTGTGGCAACCTTGTGTACAGCAGTATCAGCGCCATTTTTCCAACAGCAAGTGCTTACTTTGATTCTTTGTGTTATATTTTGGTAATTTTCAAAATATTTCAAATATTCTCATTATTTTATTGTATCAGTCATGGTGATCTATGATCAATGATCTTTGATGTTACCATTGCAATTATTTGTGGGTGCCATGAATCACACCCACATACAATGGTGAACTTAATTGATAAATGCTGCGTGTACTCAGACTGCTCCACCAACTTGCTGCTCCCCCAACTCCCTCGCTGTCCTTGAACATCCTTGTTCCCTAAAAACAATAATATTGAAATTAGGCCAATTAATAACTCTACAATGACCTCTAACTGTTCAAGTGAAAAAAAGTCATATGTCTTTCACTTTAAATCAAAAGCTGGAAGTGACTAAACTTAGGAAGGCATATCTAAAGCTGAGATAGGCTGAAAGCAAGGACTCTTGGGCCAAACAGCCAAGCTGTGAATGCAAAGAAAAAATTCTTCACGGAAATTAAAAGTGCTACTCCAGTGAACACACGAGCACTTAAGTGTTCTTGATGATATGAAGAAAGCTTTAGTAACCTGGATAGAAGATCAAACATTCCCTTAAGCTAATCCAGAGCAAGGTCTTAACTGTCCAATTCTATGATGCCTGAGAGATGTGAAAAGGTTGCAGAAGGAAATCCTGAAAGTAGCAGAGATTGGTTTGAGAGGTTTAAAGCAAGGTGTTACTTTAGGTTTTGAGAGGTTAAAAAAGTGCAAGCTGAAGCAGCAAATGCTGATGTAAAAGTTGCAGCAGGTTATTCAGAAGATCTAGCTAAGATAATGGATGAAGGTGGCTCAACCGAATAACGGATTTTCAGTATAGACAAAACATCTATTAGAGACATCTAGGACTTTGATATCTAGAGAGAAGAAGTCAATGTCTAGCTCCAAAGCTTCAAAGGATGAGCTGACTCCTGTCAGGGGCTAATGTAGCTGGTGATATCAGGGTAAAGCCAATGATCATTTACCATTTCAAAAATTCTAGGGTCCTTAAGAATTACGCTAAGTGGATTCTGTCTGTGCTCTATAAACGGAAAACAAAGCCTCAATGACAGCACGTGTGTTCAGAGCACGATATACTGAATATTTTAAGCCTACTATCAAAACCTACTGCTCAGAAAGAAAGGTTTCAAAATGTTACTGCTCACTGAAAATGAACCAAGTCACTCAAGAGCTCTGATGGACATGCACAAGATTAATGTGTTTCCAAGCCTGTTCACACAACATCTATTCTGTAGCTAATAGATCAAGGTGTAATTTTGTCTTTCAAGTCCTATTATCTAAGAAATACGTCTTGTAAGAATATAGCTGTTATAGATAGTGATTCCTCTAATGAATGTGGGAAAGGTGAATTGAAAACCTTTTGGAAAAGATTCGCCATTCTAGATGCCATTGAGAGCATTCATGATTCATAGGAGGTAGGCAAAGCTTCAAGACTTCAGTGGAGGAAGAAACTGCAGATGTGTTAGGTAGAAACTAGTGGAGCCCGAAAATGATGACTGATGCAATCATCATCAAACTTGAACGGATGAGGTGCTTCTTATGGATGAGCCAGGAAAGTTTCTTGAGATGAAATCTACTTCTGGTGAACATGCTGTGAATGTTGTTGAATTGACAGCAAAGGATTTAGAATATTCCATAAACTTGGTTGACAAAGCAGAGGCAGGGTTTGAGAAGACTGACTCTAATGCTGAAGGAAGTTCTACTCCAGGTGAAATGCCATCAAACAGCATCATAAGCTGCAGAGAATTTTTCTGTGAAAGGAAGAGTCCATTGATGTGACAAACTTCACTCATGTCATATTTTAGGAAACTGCCACCTCCAAGTTGGGCACAGTGGCTCTTGCCTGTAATCCCAGTTACTCAGGAGGCTGAGGTGGGAGGACTGCTTGAGGCCAGGAGTTTGAGACCAGCCTGGGCAACACAGCACTACCCTATCTCTAAAATAAGAAATGAAAAATATTAGCTGTGCATGGTGGTGTGTGTCTGTAGTCCCAGCTACTCAGGAGGCTGAGGTGGGAGGATCCCTGGTGCCCAGGAGTTTGAGGCTGCAGTGAGCTATGATCATGCCACTTCACATTGACAGGCTGAACAAGACCCCATCTTTAAAAAAGAAGAAAATAAATTGCCACATGCATCCCTACCATCCTATGATTTACAACCACCCCCAGGTCAGAACCCACCAATGTTTAGGCAAGACCCTCCACCAGTAAAAAGATTATGATTTGCTGAAGTCTTAGATGATCATTAGCATTTTTAAGCAATAAAGCATTTTTAAATTAAGGTATGCATTTTTTAGGCATAATGTTATTGCACACTTAGTAGACTATGTGGTATAAATACAACTTTTACATGCACTGGGAAACCAAAAAACTTGTGTGACTTGCTTTATTATGAAATTTATTTTACGATACATCTGAGTTATGTCTTAACATACTGTATGCACACATGCACACACACACACCCCTACCTTTGAAAAATCACAGAAAAATGCATAAGATGACATTACATCAAATAGATAGTTGATACTGGAATGCAGAAAAATAGAATATTACTCTTTTTTTATACATCTACATTATTTGAATTATTAAAACAAACATGCATTGCCTTTCAATGCGTGTTTCAATACATGTTTGTTTTAATTGCTTTTCAAGTTATGTGTCAAAAATTATTTAAACATGTACCACCAACACATATGTACATGGGTGCCAAAAGTGATGGTATTTTCAAGTAAATATTTAAATTTCCTATTTTATAATAATTATTGTAATCATTCTGCTGAAAAGATTATATTCAAGAAACTAGATACTAGTTACATGATTCTTATTTACAACTCCAAAAGAAAAAAAAAGTGCATAGGTTTCAGGAAACCAAGGGATGTTTCATGAAGGCTCTATTTCCCTGATCTTCTGATTGCCATAAAAAAATACAGAACAAACTGTACTTTTTTTTCTACAGGTCTCAGAACAAGGACTACACACAACCTGTTGGAGACATAAAGACTGTAGACCACACTTCTCATCTGGGCTGAAGGAAAAGAAAGACATGCTAGAATACCCTAACTGATGTTTAGGGGCTTTTCCCTGACACCAACACTCTGCATGGTACTGGAAGAGGCCCTGGCAATATCTTCAAACTGTCATGAGTGAAAACAAGATACCTTTGTATTGTTTTTCTTAAATAAGGTTCCCTAAATTGTATCAGTTTCAAGCTCTACAAAATCTGGATCTGTCCAGTTTGAAGGTAAGTTGAATCATAAATAACTGCTGCTTATCCAAAGGCATCAATATCATTATACAAATGGTATTTATTCTTGAAGAGGTAAACTTTATTAGATATCTACAGTCATTTGTAAAACCAACATTTTGTATTTGATGTACCTGAGTGAATAGTGAATTGTTTCTAAGAACTTTAAAACAGTTTGTCCCAAAGAACAAAATGTAGGATCAGTACTTAATGAACCACAGAGGAGATATACAGAACACCTGAAAAAAAGTATAAATCCAAATTCAGCAAGACTGGCATAGAAGCAGTAAGTAAGTGCTCACCAGCCGAGGGATAAAGATGTCCTCATTTAAGATGAAGTTGGTCAGACATGCAAACACGAAGCCACAGCAATAAAAGCTAGTGTCACCACTACAAACTGTCAAGGGGAGATGGCAGGTTAGCCAATGAACTTAGATCTAATATACAGACGGGTGAACAGGTTCATAATGAACACACCTGACCTATTTCTGAATCCACTAGGCAAGACACACCCCTCCTCAAAACAAAAGGGCATCAGACTAATTTAGCCTGATGCCATTAGGATATCTAATTTATCTAATCCTCCTTGTGGTAATTCCATGTTCACCAAATAAACTTTTTATCGCTACTTGGCTTTCTACCCCATGGGATGCCAATATTCGGACCCTTGGGACTGCCTAATACAATTACAGATCAATAAAAGGGGAGTCCAGTTTCTATATCAATCACATCAGCTTGCTTAATAGGACTGGATTCTGAAAATGGAATCCATTTTCATTTGCTCTTGAGTTTCTGAGGCCAATGGCCACACCCTGAATGGTGATCAATGCAAGAAGGGACCTCTTGGGGAAACATCAGGCCAGCCTTCCCTTTGAAAAGTGCCAATTCCTGTGTGACTAGTGTAACTTCCAATCTGTACTTTAATTATCCTCACTGGACATTGTCAGCAATCTTGTCAAACAATAAAATGCCTCAAGTAAATATAAAGAAGATGTACATAAAATGAAAAACACGCAAGTTTTTTACATTCTTTCTTTCAAATATAAACTTATGCCACATTACATTTCTTAAGTATCAATTTATTCCAGATAATACTTCCTGGGCTTCTAAGCTTTTGAAAATTATTTTTTACCTATGTGATTGATTATTAAGGTTTAGCGATCCAGTCTGGTACATCTCTTCCAACTGTTTCCTGTTTCCAAAGTATAAAGCAAGGTCTGTGGCAATGATGGCTTTGCGGATGATCTCAAGCACCTGCTCGTATTCACTGGAGCTCAGAGTGGAGAAGATATTGTGCCCTTCCAACTATGGAAAAAATACAAATAAAAACCACCAATAACAAGCACAAGCTCTAATCTTATGACATTTTCAGTTATTTGAAACAATATAATCAGTCAATGACATTTGGCACACTCAAGAAAGGTTTTGGGGAAACAAAAGAATAGTTAGAAATGACTAATGAAAATTGCATTTTGGTTTCTCTTTAAGCTACAGAAACAATGAAACTACCACTTAAATAAAGTACTGTAACTACAATAACATTATTTACTACCATAAAACCTCAGTGATTTAAATATATCTAGTTCTTGGATATTTCTAATAGTTAAAAGACTTGAAAATGTAAAATATTTAAGTTAAAGACTTTTCCTCTTAAGCAAATTAAAAACTTTAGTAATTTTCATATTATACTAGAACCTTAATGGCCTTAAAAAGGCATCTATATCCTTGTCCACTTCAGGTTGTAACATATCAAAGCATGCCTAATGGGTAGTAATATATTTCCCTGTATCCTAGAAGAAAATGTCCTACAACCTCAATAAAATGTTTACTCAAACACATTAAAAACTCTAAAGGCAAGAATATCTTTCCCTACAACACAAATCACTGAAGGTGATTCTAGAATCATCTTCTATTCTCAAGGGAGGTGGAAAAGGCAGATCATCACCCTAAACAAGACCAGAACATTGGTAATCTGGATTCTATTCACTCAGAATATCCTTCGTATATTAATCTTTTTAAAAACTTTATAATAATTTCGATTCATCAATTATTTTGATATTTTTCATTATTAGTCAATATAGTACTATTCTAAGTTGATTTTTAATTAATTTCATTTTTTAGCATACATTTATTGAGTTAAAATACAGTAAAAACTTACAATGCTTGAAGTATATTTCTTTACAAAATTAAACATCTCACTAAGACACTGTCTCTTCATATTCTTAAATGAAACTGTACACGCACCATTTGTTTTCAATTATCAGAATAGCCCCATATTATTTGCTGTTAAAGTCTCAGAAGTATTTGAATTACTGTATGATAAATGCAGCAAGTGGACTCAGGTCTAGTTATTTATTTTCCTGACAATAACAGTAGTAAGGCCTTACATTTGTAGAAAGTTCTACAGCTTACAAAAGCAGTTTCAAATACATGACTTCACTTTCAAATTATAAAACTTACATTAGTTCAGAGTTCCCACATGGATTATGCATGAGATGCTATGAGATGAGCCGTTTGAGCACAGGCTGGTTAGTGACTGATGGGGACAACGGGAGGGGACTCAAGGTTTGGGCTGGTGGCTGAATTCAATTATCATCCAACCTCAACTCTCTTCAATTTTGTTGTAGAAAGTTGTAAGAAGGAAATATTTACTCTGATTCATGCTATGATATCTGCTTTCCTTTGATGTGACCACAACTCAAGTGAAGCAGGTAGCCTCTGCTTCAACACGGAATGCCTGTGACCTCTATTTCCCACTTCATGGACATGTTTCAGCATGTCCGGCTGGTGCTCATGCATGCATCTGCTTTCAGCAGGTCATGTGAAGGGAATCACGGCTGCTACAATTTTACGCTTTGTATTTGCATGCTTTACTCTCTTTATCACCAATAATTATCACCCTAACTTGTTAAATTGGAGTATATAAAATATTCTAGTCTGCTGTTGACATTTAAAAAGAAATATCTCTAAATTTGGCCTAGGCTCTATAAATTCTGTAGGGGGACAAAAGAGTTATAAGCTCACTGCAATTCTACACACTGAGTATGTCATCTGTCAGCTCACATTTTTATCAGAGTCCCAAAAGTATCGACTGGCCCAAAATAAATTAAGATTTATTTTAAAGAATTTATATATTCTACTGACTACTTCAGAGTCATTACTTTTCAGTATTAAAGGAAACTAGGCGAAAAAGCTCCATAGAGGGCTTTTATAATGAAAAGGTCTAACTCATTTACTGTCCCCTTCAATAATTTACAAGAGTAAAGGGAATGAATTATCAAAAAATAAATGTCTCCCCTTTCTTTCTTTGAGACAGAGTCTCACTCTGTCGCCAGGCTGGAGTGGATCTCTGCTCATCACAACCTCTGCTTCCCAGGTTCAAGCGATTCTCCTGCCTCAGCCTCCCGAGTAGCTGGGATTGCAGGCATGCACCACCCCACCTGGCTAATTTTTTTTTTTTTTTTGTATTTTTAGTAGAGATGGGGTTTCACTATGTTGGTCAGGATGCTCTTGATCTCCTGACCTCTTGATCCACCTGCCTCGGCCTCTGAAAGTGCTGGGATTACAGGCATGAGCCACTGATCCCGGCCATGTCTCCCTTTACTTTAAGAGAATCTAGCATTTTGCTGCTACCCAAACTAAAGAAAATATGGAAAGGAGATACAAGCAAGGAAGGATAGCAGAGAAACAGTATCTTCTTTAAACCTCCAACCTCACATTCGTTAACACACAATAAATCCTTATAATGCATTATAATACTTTTATACACCAATTGATAATGTTACTATAGTTACGTAGTTTGAAGTCTATATTAATTCAAGCTAGTTGATTCCATTTTGCATCAATCAAGCAGGAAACAGTAGACTTTTTATACCTAGGAATGTTTCTAAAACTTTATGTGGGTGAACAGCATATAATTCTTAACTCTATGGAAGCCCACCGGTAGGCTCTGGTTGTATGTCAACGCTGGGGCTGAGATCTGGTATTAGAGAATGGAAACAATGTTGAAATTGGTGCTGATGCTGAAAGATGACCCAGGGACTGCCTTGAATAGATGATTGTCAATACTCCTTCCAGCCCTTAATCATGAGGATCCTAAAGGCTCTTAGTATTCTGTCCACTGCTAGAGGATTAGGGAAGCACTACTTTCGGAAAAAAACGTCAGTGATGCAACTAAGTGCATCAAACATTCATGATGGCAATGCCTTTAAAATATCTATAATACTGATTTTGAAATTTAATTACCTCGTACATCAAACCACATATTAGAAGCATTATAGTACTGTAATTAAGAGCTCAGATTTTGGAGCCAAATAATTCTAGTTTATAATGTCATTCTGCCACTGATTAGTGATGTGACAAAGAGAATACTTAACCTCTTTGATGCATATTATTCTCATCTGTAAAATGAAAATAAATAATAATACCTATCTCATTTAAATAAACTGTATTAAAATATGTACAAAATATTTAAGTTTCTGGTGCACTGTAAGTACCCAATACATGATAAAATGATTACTATTATAATAGTGATGATTGATGATGATGATGATGATGATCATGATGATAAAATCTACCAGTAAAAGTTCCACAGTCAGAGTTAAAGGAAAGAGAGATGAAGAAACAAACAAATATATGCCTAAAGATGAATTTGATAGCCAAATACCTTTTCTATTCAGAACACAGCTGTAGAAAAGGACAGATTTAAACTAGCCACTGTGTCATATATTTTAGATTACCAGTACAGGTAGTGTTGAATATAAGTACAATAATTTAAGTATAATTGTCATACACAACAGCAAATTGTACCTAGTGTAGACAAATTAGAAGAACTCTCTAGCTGAGTCACGGAAATAGTGCTGCTATAAAGAGTAGTAAGAAGCTATGGGATCCCAAAATGTTGGTATAAATAGATAATTTTCTGAAATATGACCACATTTCAAAAGCAACAGATAATTTAAGATTAGTGGAATATTAAGGAAATGTTCTTAATAATGAGAATAATCATTCCTAATTGGTCTGTTTTCTAAAATTTTGACTATTTTCAAAGTCAAAATGGGGTATTCAAAGAAGGCAAAAGAAAGAAAAAAAGTATAGTTTCAATGTTCAAAATAATATCTCATGAGTAAACAGAATAAATTGATTTAATATTCCAGCAATAATGGTTCAATCACCATGACTAATTGTAAGCTAGTAAGTTTTAGGCAAGAAAACAAAGCCCACCTATGTTCTTGGATGTAACTGTCCACACAAAACAGTCTCCTCACATGAAGGCATTCTGCTTGCCTGCTTCCCCTGCTCAGCATCTCAGCTCTTTGCCCCACCGGACACAGCTACTCACTTTCCTTACATAAAGCTTCAATTTCAGTCTCTGAGTGCTGGCTCTGCCCACTCTGTATCTTCCCCTCCCCATGCTCTACCTTCACACTTCCACTCGTGCCCATATCAACAGCCCCAGAGGTGGGCCTGTGAGTCCAGAGGTGAAGAAGGGACACTGACTCTCCTCATCAGCTTCTAATTCAGAAGAGGTGGGAAGCTGAACTCACAAACAGAAAATTTCAATACAATGTTGAAAACAAACAAACAAACCAACCACTAAGACGTATGCATGCTTGAGGGGCTCAGGCGTTCAAAAGGGGGCAGTGCTGTACCCCAGTGATGTGGGGATGCAGTCAAAGAATTTTACTGGATGAGGTCATGCCTGAGTTGGGGGCCACAGAAAGGGTGTGGGGTAATTACACGTAGAGGGAACCCAGCCAATGGCACAGAGTTAAGGTACAGTCTGAAACTACAGAAGCAGAACAGATACTGTAGTCCTGGAACAGACAGGGGCCACTCATAAAAGACTTGTATATCAACTGAGAAAACAGGAAATTATTCCGGAGGCCCCAGACAGCCACTAATGACTTTTAAACAGGAGAAAAACATATTCAGACATATACTTGGAGGATGGATTTGAGACACAAACACTTGGGGAAACAGTGATGGATAAGGGGGAAAAGGTGGAAAAACAGACAAAATACAAGGAAGGCTGAAACTGGGATGTCAAGTAGAGACGGTGCTTGCCACTTGGGCACTGTAGTAGTCAGAGGGGCCAGATTATCATTTACTAGAGACTCAAGTGAGTTTCCTCTCTGCTAAATGTCCACCATGACCTCTACACAGTAACGGGCCCCAAACACCACGAAAACAATCCTGATGGCCAGCATTAAGACACAATGGGAAGCTCAGGGATGCAGATTGACCTTCTCTGCAGATGCTCTTGAATTTACCCTTACTTCATGACCTAATCTCTTCCCACTGCCCACTCAACAAGGGACTATCTACTGCATCCCTAGCACTGCAACCAAGGTCAAGGCAAGCTGTGAGCAAATACACACTTCCTGCTTTTCTCTCTACCATGAATAACGTGTGTGTGTGTGTGTGTATGTGCAAGTGAGTGTGTGTGTGTGTGTGGAGAGGGAGAGAGAGGGAGCAAGAGAGAGACAGAGCGATTGAAGGATAGCTTTTCAAATCTATTGTAATATTCTCCTTGCTTGCTGTTGTCACTGTGTTAGCTAGCAGTACTCTCCTGAATGCTCTGCTTATCCAGTAGATACCACTGGCAGCCATACTGAAAGCTGGCACTCAGGTTGGCAAAACTACAATAAGCAGCCACATATGCAACACACACCTGTGAAGATGCCTGATGGGGAACTATTTCCGACCATCATACACAAAATTGCTTATGTTGTATCCATCTGTGTGACCAGAGGATGGGCAGTGCCATGCTCGCAATCATCTGTGTGGCAATGCAGATCAAGAGAGCAATGGGAAAAGTCTTTTGTGGATAAACAGAAGTATCACAGGTATTCGTATCATGAAACTATATATTGTTCTATTTTAATGACTGGAAGTTGGAATTTTTAACTGTTACCCAAGGATAGAATCTTAATTAGTCAAGCTTGTAGGTGTCTTTTGATGAAACATAAAATCAGCAGCACTTGGTGGTAACAGGATGGAGGGATGGGAAGATAAGGCTAAAGAAGGGAAAAATGGTGACTCTAAGGTCATCAGCCTGCATTCCTGGGTCAATGAGGTTGCCACCACAGAGATATAAAATACAAAAGGCAACTAAATAAGTGTAACACCAAGCACAATTTGGGCCATACGGAATACAGGGTTCAGGTGCTTGGGCAGAAGTCCTATTGAGCACTAGGCAGAATCACACGGGTCTGAGAGTCCTCAGGATACCACCATCAGTTAGAGTCACGGGTGTGCCAGGTGTTGGGCCAATGAGAAGAACAACGTGAGGGCCGAAGTCAGGGGACTCAGGCCTTCCTCACTCGGGACTGTGAGTTCCAGAGGACAGGGATTTGTGGTTGTTCTATTTATCACTATATCCCCAGTGCCTACAACATGTGTTGGCAAGTAGAAGGTGCTCAATAAATCTGTTTATTATTAAATTGAATTTCAGGGACAAGTTAGATGAGTCTGAAAAAAACACTCAGAGAAGTATCATGAGGATTACTGCAAAATCAGCCAAGAGTACAGAAATTTTCAGAAGAGGAAGACACTCTTTCCTGAATATTCCTGCCCATGTAGACTGGGCTGTCTGTTTATGGCTCCAATATCATCTCTCTGGGCACAGCTCAAATTGAAGGGATTTGGTCAATCGAATATATAAATTTGTTTTCAAACTGGTAGTGCTTTTCATCTTAATTTGCAGCAATCCCGAGTTCTTATTCCCAGCTTCTGTTTTTGCTGTGTATCTAGTACCTTATCTTCTCTAACTAGGAGAACAAATTTGCCGTTATTATTACTTCACCAATGACTGAAATTCCAGCTCTAGTATCTGAATCTATTCTCTCACACCTTTTTGAATGCCAACAGCTTACCTGTCTGAACTTACTGGCATGAGTTCCTGTTAGTAGTTCTCATCTTTTTTAGGAACACTGCCTTAAGTAATCTGCAATCCCTACATCTCTGAGGGTTTGCCAAACTGGAGGCAAACCACCCTAAACATCCATTTTTTGATGGCAGCAACTGGGCCAAGTCTTCCTAGGGCTTAGGTGGACCTGGAGCCTCCCTATCCCCACCCGCCTTGATGTGACTGTTATATTACAAGGTTTATTTTTTATTCTACTCAGTGGCAATAAACTTCACAATTCTGGTCTCCTTCAAAACTAAATCCTATTGTATTTAATACAGGCTTTCTAAAGAAACTCTATACTGGCTATTGAAATTCAGCTGTGATTAAACTGGTAGCAATGTTGCGCTGTCAAATGCATGAATTCATTTAGGACATGGGATGCTAATTCAGTGACTCCTAATTATTTCTAAGTGAAGTTGCCCTGATGTTGTTTGTGGCGTTTATTCATCTTAGACAAATAGTCTCCATTGATGAGTGAGGTCAAAGTAGACATCAGCTGTCATGAAGTTTTAGAATGTTCATCGATTTACAGAAAGCATGTTTTACATATACGTATACATATATGTACACATACATATATACACATGCCTTTTATCCTGCTTACATGTCTATGTATCCTTGTTTTATGCATGGACGTATCTATGTAAACATATGTCATTTAAAAAGGAAAGAGCTGGCGTCAAGCAAATGATAGGAATGATGACTACACGTTGCTTTCAGGAGTCAACTGGCCCATGAGCAAGCTCAACACCAGCTGCCTACTGGGGATGGCTTGAAAACGACTAAAATAGCTCCATATCTGAAATACTTGTCACTTCTACCCAGCAGGTAATTCGAAGAGCACCCAGAATCGAGTAAGGTGACCACTGACCTTCGTGGGACTGAGGACATGAGGCCTGGAAAGTCAGTTTTGCTGGGTTTTAGAAAGGACTGAGCATGCAGCACTACCAATCACATGGACAGTTAAGTCAAACGAGGAGGCACTAAGAGAAGCCTCTGGGAAACTGAGGGGAGAAAACAAAATCCTGGCATTGAGAGGAGGCCTGGCCTATTCAACAGAGAAAAACTGCACCAAGTGGCAAAAGCTTTTCTGCTTCGCAACTTGCCTATGGCCAGTTACTGGCAGAGTCGCTGTTGGCATTTTGCTATGACATCCTCAAAACTCAAAATCTTTTCCCTTAGACTCATGACTGGAAGACGTAACAAGGATTTCTCTTCCTACTTAGAGGTGCTGACAGTGAGGGGAAAATATAGGGCCCACTATACTTAAGCTGAACACAGATTATATTGTTATAAATTGTTTGCGATAGGAATCAAATCATTATGATGTAATGGCTACCTTGGTAAGGTGAGTTTGAGAAAAATCATTTAAGAAAGAAGGAGCGCATATATCCCATGTGAAGTGATATCTGTGATTGTCTACATCAATTACCAAGAACATCTTAAAGGTAATAAAATAAATAAACAAAACACACAATGTAAAAAAAAAAAAAAGCTACAACGCACTTAAAACCTTATATTTACCTAACTTTTAAGATTTACTGTTCGATATGTTCTGGTTCAAGAATATGATAATCCATAGAATTAATTGATTTAAATGACATAAAATAAGTAATGCTTTAGGGTTACATGCACTTATTGATATAATATTTAAAAAACAAATGTGAGTACAAAATACATATATTCAAATTCTTTGTAAAGGATTCTTTATGCAAAAAACACTATTATTTCATGATGACTACAAATATAAGGTTCTACAATAAAATATAGCTGCTGCTTTTAAGGAAGCCATAATGATCTTCCTTTTCCACCTATGAAGTACCACTATCTCCCAGACAGCCTTGAGACTAAGCGGGAGACGGTGTGCAGTGACTCACCTGGAGGATGGACACGGTCTGGGAGAAGTGGTGCTGCTCCATGGTGGAAGTGGAGTAGAGAGCTGCTAGAGGGTGGTCGAACTTCTGCAGGTAGGTGTTACTAAAGCCCCTGTGGTCTAGGTCATGACACAGACACGCAATCAGCAGTCCTTTGCGCTTTAAAAAACAACATGATGCAGAGATGTTCAAAATACAGAAACACACATGAGCAGACTTACCGTTTACATTCATGTCACATTACTTTCTGGCATTAATATAGCACAAACATGGCACTCTGGCATAAAGAATCCTACACAAATATAGCAAATCCTTAGGAATCTTTGAAGTTCCAGATAATCTAACTCATTTGTAGCCCCTTTGTTTCTCTGCTTATGAACGATAGTCAAATTATTTTTGAGTTTCTCTCTCAAAGGTGCAGGAGGTATCAACTTAAAGGTATAAAGCAAATGTTCCAAAAAATTACAGATAAAGCAAATCTGCACAAGGAAAGAAAGGCCAGTTTCAGCAAAATCTATTCGATGTTATCTAACAATACTATCGCTATTATAAACAATAAATATAACAGGTAAATCATATCGCATGTAAAAATGGCAAATATATAGAAAAAAAGGCAGAGCAGACTAATGGAAATTAAAGAAAGTCACGCTGAGTACAAAATAAACCAGGCAGGCACGCCTCATAAAAAGGCCAGGTGTGAGCAGAGACCTGAAAGAGCGGAAGGAGAGAGGCAAGTGCAGTGTGCGAGAGGAGCACACAGGGCAGGGGAGCAGTGACAATATAAACTTGGAGGTGAGTGTGCCCTGAGACTTGGAGGATCAGGAAGGTGGCCAGTGGGGTCAAGGGCAGGGGAGGCAGTCAACATAAAAGGCTTATATTCTCAGTGATCGGGGGAACTATTAACACAGGGTTTTTTAGCAGAGCAGTGTTATCATTTTTGTTCTATGTTTACAAGATTATTCTGGCAACTGTGTTGAAAACAGACTCCAGAAGGATGAGAGATCAGTGAGGAGGTTTCTAAAGTAATTGAGGCAAAATAGAGCTTTAGACCAGGATAACAACAATGAAAGCTTCTAAGGGGTGATTAAAGTCTGGATGCGTTTTGCAGGCAGAACCAACAGGATTTTTTGACTGTCAGAGTGTGAAAACAAAGGAGGTGATACATGTTTTGGTCTTAGAAGCGGTAATGATTAGCATCAACTGATATGGGAGAAGTACAGGTGGAATGGGTTTGAGGAGAGAGGTCAGGAGTTCACATTTAGACTGAGGCGAGGAGTCTACTTGATAGTCACGAGGAGATTTGACAGGCAGAGATTTTGTTTTGACAGGTAGCAGCTACTGAAGCCTCAAGGCCTGGAGATAGGCCTTTGCTAGAGAAAGTGCTCATATGGCATTTAAGGCCACATGATTGGCTGAGCTCACCAAGGTTGTAGTTTGAGGTCGGAGGAGGGTCAAGGTCTAAGCTCTCAAGTACTCCCAATTCTAAAACAAATCATCCAGTGGGCAATTAAATACTTGGTAAAAATTGAAGGGAAGAAAGAATCAGAACTCTATAGGTTAAATCCTATTATAACAAATTTCATATGACAGTTTCTATCTCTCCTGAAGGGATTTTGAGTGGAATTCAGGTTATGCCAAACACTGCTTGAAAAGATTGAAGTGTTTAAAGTATATGAAGAGACTCAATGTGTTAATAACAATCACAATCAGAATTTTATTTTGAAAAACAAATTATACCTGTAAAGGGGGAACAGCCTGCATGGTCTAAGTCTGAGGAAAGAGAGGGATTAAGAAAACAACAACAAAACAAAAACAAACAAACAAAAAACCCCAAGGAAGGAACAGCTGGTGTATTAGCAGGAAAACCAAGAGTGCCGAATGTCCCGGGGTTCAAGTGAAGACACTGAGGGCAGACCCTCGGATCTCGCCGGGTGCAGGTCACTGGTGACCTGGAGCAGGGCATTTTCTGGGGTGTTAAGTTCAGAAGCTTGATCAGAGTTGTTTTCAGAAAGAATGCGAGGAGAGGATTTTGAAGGAGCCAGTAGGGTAACACTTGCATGGGGTTTACTGCAAAGAAGAGCTAAGTAACAGGGAGGGAGCTGAGGAGAGCGGCAGACGAGAGCATATTCTAAGATGGAAGTAAAAACTGCACGCGTACATGCAGATGGCAGTGATCCAGAAAAGAGGGGTGAGAGCATGATAATGGAAGAGAGAGAAGAGAGGGAAGCACTGGTAGGCAGTGCTCTCAAAGAGGTGGTGGCGACAGATACGACAAAGCAGAAGGGTCAGCTCTGGGGAGGAGTGTGAAGGTTTAAGAGAAGCCTGCAAGGCAGAGCCTGCTGAGGGCAGATGCCGACAGATGGGGGTGCTGATATGGGAGTCGGCAGAAGTTCTCACAGGCGCATTTTTAGCGATATGCCTGCTTCTTTATCCTGATAATGCAGGACTGGTTTTTCCTGCAACATAATTGAAAGGGAAATCTCACCAGCAACCCCTAGCCCCATGAAGTATCATGTTAACAATCATACTTGCCTGGCATTCTTAAGATAACTGAATTAATTATGTTGTTAATATCATTTTGTTTTGGGGTGGTTTCCATGTTTTATGCTGCTGTGTCATCATGATGTACCTGATAAGAAATCTCAAGAGTTTTACAATCTTGCACAATACATAAAAGTTATCATCTTTCCAGTTTTTAAACTCACTTTTAAAATTGATGTGACCTTCAGTAGTTTTATTAAAGGTGTGACAGAATCATACATCTGAAAATAATGTATAAAGAATCACCCTTCTTAAGCATTTCCCTTTAACAAGATCAAACGATAACTTCTAATAGTTCTCTTAGAGGTTAAATTTCTTCTTTATAAAATATGTTTTAAATATTTACATATGTCATTTGGGGATTATTTTTCAGCCAAAATGATCTGATGTTTTGGGAAAATGTAATGATATAATTCCAGAAATGAATTAGGAACTTAAATGAGAGTCAATATGTATCAACAAAGTTTTTCTCACTTACCGTTCAATTTTCAACTTTTTGAATATAAATTGCAATGCAATTTGAAAGTGTAATTTCTATAGTTCTTAAACTCACAAGGTGTGGAAAAATGGCAAAACAAGACAATGAAATTGCTTTCTTAAAAGGAATAGAACGGAGAAAACGCTGAAAGTCTCAACAATATGGGGTTCAATAGAAGACAAACAGGAAAAAAGGACCGATTTCATCTGGATCTTTTGGGGGGAGGTAATAAATAAAAAATTACTGATGAGGTTAAACTCCACTTGAACTAACGATTGTTTTGAAAAAGCAACAAAAACTAGAGGATAATTTTTTATTCTTTCTTTAAAATGCCACTTTTTTTTTTTTTTTCCCCTAGAATGCATCTTTCGAGTTTTACACTCAGATTGTGAATTTGGTCCAATAGGATGGAAAAGGATAAGATGGACCTTCACAAGCACTGGATTCTAGTTTAAATGTGAATTTGAGAAAAGCACAATTTATGTATCACAAAGATAACAGCTCCTTTCTCTGGACAGTCATAGGTCCCCTAAAAGATGATACCAGTCTTACAGAGGAGAGAAAGGAGGACTCCATCTAAGGTGTGAGCAGACACTCCCAGGATCAGTGTGGTCACAGGGAGGGATATCCTTCAAAGTCGGGATTGTCCAGATGTAGAATCAGCATCCTTTGTGGCCATGAGTCACTAAGCACTAAGCCTGGCTTTCAAGTAAGGGACTTTGACTGTGATTGACGAATGGAAGTGGCCATCTCCAATTCTAACTCTGAGATTCTGAAAGCTTTGGATATGTCACTAACTCTGGCTATTTAAAGCCAGGCAAATTAATTAAACATTTCAGATCCTTTGTTTCTTCATGCTAGAGGAGGTCAAAATCATTTCTGTCTTCACAGTATTTAATGCTCTAGGTTCTCAAATAGGTAGGATACATCTACATTATCCAGGGCATATAAGCAATGAATAAAATTCACTGTTTATATCCCTTCAGAACATTTAAGCTTTAATAGAGAAGGCTTTAATAGAGAAGGCTTTAATAGAGAAGGCTACAAAATTAGTGATTCCTTGGGGGATATTTTGATGAAGCTAAAATTTCTTTTATCTACATTTCTTATACAAAATAATATGCTAAATGCTCGGGTATAGGAATCTAAAAATGGGATGCCCTTGATTTATTAAGCCAAAATTTGTCTTGGAATAACATGTCACAAATCCATGTCATTAATGTGCTCCCGACACACAGTATTAAATCCACTAAGGTTACGAGAAACAGCGGTAAAGAGTACACACCCACCTCAAGGTCTGTGAAAAGTGCGTGATTGTTCTGAAGTATGGCGTACATGCAGTGTGCTACAGTGACCGCATGCTTCCAGTTGTGATAAGGAACCCGCCGATAGTTCTTCTTCACAGACATAATAAAACGACACAACTTTTCGAGCTCAAAGCTGCATGGAAAAGAAACTGTTATGGCTGAAACCAGTAGAGAATCACTAGGTTGCAGGAGAACCCCCTAGTTTAGGTACACATATGTCTGCACCTTACACACTTGCAACTCTAAAGATTTCCACCCTGACTGAATCCATAAGCACTGGAAACTCATTCACCAGTTCCTTTTCAGTTCTCTAGCCAAAAAGAAGTAAGAGAATAAAGACTCTTTTATGGTATCTGTTGTGATATAGTAACTGTCCCACCGGCGAGAAAATATCAGTATTCGTACACAGTCACCTGTCACCAGCCCTCATGATTTTCTTTAGTTATATGTTCATTTCCTAAACCCCACAGTGCTCAAAAGACAACAACACAGCACCATCTTGCTAACGGGTATTTTGAGCTAATATTTTCCAAAAAGAATATTCAGACTTACAAACTGCAAATACGTGTATCATGAGACTTTTCAAAGCAATTGCAAAGTATTAAGTTTTATTATATACTAAAATTGTTAAGTCCCAAATTAACATATCCAGATACTTACATAGTATATAAAATAATATAATGTATATTTTATTACATATATTGTTATACTATGTTTTTATATTATTATGTACTTATACTTATTTAAGACTCTCTAAACTCTCAAAACAGACTTGAGACAGCGTAAAACAAAAGCATATATAATACAAGGCTTTCTAAAATACCAAGGAGGTTGAGAATTCATAAAAACTTAAAAAAATATGTAACCTGTGTTTCTCTCCACTGAAAATTTTCAAATGTATTTGAAGTATAAGGTATGGCATTTTAAGAATTCCAACTGGTCAAACTCTCAACTGCATTCTGAGAATTAACTGGAGTTAGGTATCCTATGTGCATCCTTTTGAAACACTAATTTACAAAAAGTCACAGATAGGAAAGACACAGACTTCAAGAGGAATGACAATTAAGTTTTAGAGAAACTAAAAGGTTCTATAAGACATTTAATTCCTAAATGAGTAAAAAAGAGCAAAAGAAAACTGTTTCTTGCATTTTAACATTGCATGTTTCCACTGTAAAGGATCAGATACAAAGTCAGGAAAGGCCTCTAGGACAGCCAAATTGGGTGGGGAAAAGATTTGCAATGAAATGGTGCCATAATTAAATTACTGACAAAGTACCACACTTTGAATAAGAAGACATGTTACTTTTTGATCTATTCTAATAGATACATGATGGCAGGTTGAAAGTTGATGCTAAATTTACACGTGGTAATCTAAACTTTTTTTAATTATTATTATACTTTAAGTTCCGGGGTACATGTGCAGAACGTGCAGGTTTGTTACATAGGTATACAAGTGCCATGATGGTTTGCTGCACCCAATCAACCCTTCACCCACATTAGGTATTTCTCCTAATGCTATCCCTCCCCTAGCCCCTGACCCCCTGACAGGCCCTGGTATGTGATGTTCCCTTCCCTGTGTCCATGTGTTCTCACTGTTCAGCTCCCACTTATGAGTGAGAACATGCAGTGTTTGGTTTTCTGTTCCTGTATTAGTTTGCTGAGAATGATGGTTTCCAGCTTCATCCATGAAAGGACATGAACTCATCCTTTTATGGTTGCATAGTATTCCATGATGTATATGTGCCACATTTTCTTAATCCAGTCTATCACTGATGGGCATTTGGGTTGGTTCCAAGTCTTTGCTATTGTGAACAGTGCCGCAATAAACATACATGTGCATGTATCTTTACAGTAGAATGATTTATTATCTTTTGGGTATAAACCCAGTAATGGGATTCCTGGGTCAAATGGTATTTCTAGTTCTAGATCCTTGAGGAATCACTATACTGTCTTCCACAATGGTTGAACTAATTTACACTCCCACTAACAGTGTAAAAGTGTTCCCATTTCTCCACATCCTCTCCAGCATCTGTTGTTTCATGACCTTTTAATGATCGCCATTCTAACTGTCATAAGATGGTATCTCATTGTGGTTTTGATTTGCGTTTCTCTAATGACCAGTGACGATGAGCTTTTTTTCATATGTTTGCTGGCTGCATCAACATTCTGGTCAGTAGTAACCCCTGTCTCTTTCAGTTACACGGCCAAATGAAATTCTAGCCTCTGTTTTTATGAAAGCTTTTTGGATTTGTTTTTTAACCAGGCTACAACCACGTTGCTAGAGCCCCTGCAGAAAATCTGGAAAGGCTGCATATTTGTACAATAATCTCAGCCCTTTTTTATTTGAATATTTAGGAAAAAAGTAATTTATAAATGCAATATTTTAAAATAATTTCAAACAAAGATGGTGGTGAGGCATATATGTAGAAGGAGGAAGAGGTTATATCACCCAGTATTTCAAACAGTAAATTTTAAAGTCATTCATACCAGGATGTCCCACAGGACTGATGAACCATGTAGACAAAAATTCCAGGCCACATGTTTTCGAAAGGACCAATGTCAAAGTGGAATCTGAAATTTTAAAAGGGCAGTTTATCACTAAACATAATTAGAATAAACATAATAAGTAAAGAAAATCATTTAACTTTTTTGTACCAAGGAGCTAAAAAGACACTGGGAGCTCAGCCATCCCTTTTCCTGCCTTCTCGGCCACATCTCTCTGGTACTGAAAGATTTTCAGGAATAAATTGCACGTATTTATTCCCTTAGAAATCTAGTCCAATATCCAAGTTATTGATTCATTTTCTATTAATCTGTTTAAAATGATGCTTCATTTGTTATCAGAGAAATTAAAAGAACAAAAAGGTATATTACAAATATTAGATACATATACAATCATAGAAAAGGGGAAAAAGCCTTTTCAGAAGTATTTTGGGAGTTGAAATTGTTTTATCTCCTATTTTAACTGCGATAACAATTTCACTAATGTAAACACCAAAGTTATTACCTATTTTTCATTTGCTAATTTAGTTACCAACATTAGACTTGAATTAACAGTATGGTATAATATATACTATAATTTCAATGGTAAGGCAAATAGTAGCTCTAAGTCACTTCTGAAGGTATCCTATGTAGATCCTGTTGGCTTACACTTACAATGAACTTACAAACGGCCCTACCTTCTAGTAACTTAAGTATCTTAACATAGGATTAAAAAATAAAGTATGAAAGTCAAACTATGACAAAATTCTTGAATTTAATTTGGAAGTTTAAATTTATAGGGAAATGAGAACTTTTTGATATCTTATGTTAAATGCCACTTTGAGTGTTAAATATTAAACGGTATAAAGTATGCAACAGACTAATGAGAAATGCTAACATTTCAGTTAACTCATTTCAAAACTGAGTTCGGATTTTCTTTTTTAAGGTAATGAGATCTGGCCTTTATTTCCATATCCTCTCATAATATCTGGAATCACTTTGGAATGAGAAAATGGCAACACATGAAACTCCACATGTAATACGTGTATAATAATTGTGACTCTAATTCTATAACCTGTCTCACTTTAAGTTCAATTCAATTAAAAATCATTCCTGAAGAAACTGACAAAGCAACATACTTACAATTCAATTTCTTTGCAGAGACGCACAGGAAGGGTGAATTGCATGAGGCCCTGCCACTCTTCTGCAGTACAAATGCTATGGTAGGACAGCTTTTCCATCGTTACCCGGTAAATGCACTCTGAGTGGCGAATTCTATGATACATCTAGAAGGCAAATCCAAAAACAAAAAACCCAAAATTAAAATAATATTTAAATTGTTTTGTCACCGAAGTTCAGAATTTGGTATTAAAGAATCAGAACTAGAATTAAAACCAAAGTAGATTTATTATTATCCATATTTCCAAATGCACAGGGATGTGCACACATGACTTTGCAGACTCAAAAGAAATTATTTTTTTTAAAAAAGATGGTATCTCTGCTTTAAAAGTTTTCATCAGACATCTCTTGGTAATGAGGTTACTTGACATTTGTCTTCTTTAAAATGCTCCGTATTTCTGTATTTTTAAATAATAAAAATTAAACACATCCATTTTATTATCAGAAAATGAATATTAATATTTTTAAACATCACAATAAGATCTAAGGTACTTCTCAATCTATTATAACAAAAACTTTAATTACTACATTTCACCTGTGCATCAAATTCAACTTTCTTGGGAGGGTTTTATCACATCATTTCCTTCTCTGGTTTTTAGTCTTGACTGTATACTTTTACTATTCTTAACAGGACTGAATTTGGGGTGTTATTGGTGTTCCAGCAACGAACTCACATGAGTAACACAGGTTTGCATTCGTCAGTCATAGACTGTGTCCATAGAGTAGGTATATAAATTGGTAATTACATTGATTGACAATGGATAGGTATATTTTGCCATCCTATTAAGTTCAAATCTTGTGTATCTGTATCTGTCTGCAAATGTTTCACAAATAATTATACATTAATATGTGAGATAAAATAAAAACATGCTGTGGAGCCAAAGGAATAGGTCAATATTTATACTTGTGAATGATTAAATAGATGAGATTAATTAGGAACTGTCTGAAGCAAATTAATACTGAAAAGGTGGTGGGAAGCTACAGTAGCTTTTGTAACATTTTGCATTTTTAAAGTAACATTTTCTACAGGATAGCTCAGCATCTGTACGTCAGACTATCCAGTCTACATAAAAATACAAACGAACACTGGCCAAGGTCACTCACCCCTATAATCCCAGCACTTTTGGAGGCCCAGGTGGGTGAATCATCTGAGGTCAGGAGTTCAAGACCAGCCTGGCCAACATGGCAAAACCCTGTCTCTACTAAAAATACAAACATCAGCTGGGTGCACGCCTGTATCTCAGCTATTTGGGAGGCTGAGACAGGAGAATCGCTTGAACCTGGGAGGTGGAGACTGCAGTGAGCCAAGATGGCGCCACTGCACTCTTGCCTGGGTAACAACAGTGAAACTCTGTCTCAAAAAAAAAAAAAAGAATGAGGCTAAATGGGTCAAGAGTGAAGATAGTTTCTTTATTTCATCATTTTAAAATATTTAGCTTCCTTCTTGGCGATCTCAAAGTCCTCTCGGTCTAGAGGTTACTAAAATGTTTGATTGTGAAAACCCTATCAGTAAACAAATGGTGGCAATGCAAACCCAATGAACGAATACACAGTAATTACATGCACACAAACTGTACTCATGTATTATTTATATTATAAATAGAAACTAAAAACATTAAAATTAAGTGGCTATATTTTTAAATATTTTACCTACTAAGTAAGTCTTTGTTCTTACTAAAAAATTAGGTATTTTTTGGCCGGGCGCGGTGGCTCAAGCCTGTAATCCCAGCACTTTGGGAGGCCCAGACGGGCGGATCACGAGGTCAGGAGATCAAGACCATCCTGGCTAACACGGTGAAACCCTGTCTCTACTAAAAAATACAAAAAACTAGCCGGGCGAGGTGGCGGGCACCTGTAGTCCCAGCTACTCAGGAGGCTGAGGCAGGAGAATGTTGTAAACCTGGGAGGCGGAGCTTGCAGTGAGCTGAGATCCGGCCACTGTACTCCAGCCTGGGCCACAGAGCTAGACTCCGTCTCAAAAAAAAAAAAAATTAGGTATTTTTAAATGAAAGTACTATATTTAAATGTTATTAATCATCAAATGCTTTCTGTAATACTTTTGGAGATAATGATTTAAGGGATGGTTCAGTTTAATTTATTTCAGTATTTAGATTTTCAGTTATACTACTTAAGAAAGGTACTCCTTAAGAAGTATGTTGATCCAAATGGAATAAAGGCTGTATTTGCTGTGGCTAACGCCTGTAATCCCAGCACTTTGGGAGGCAGAGGCAGGCAGCAAGACCAGCCCGGATAGCATGGCGAAACCCTGTCTCTACTAAAAACACAAAAAAATTAGCCAGGTACGGTGGCACACACCTATAATCCTAGTTACTTGGGAGGTTGAGGAATGAGAATCATTTGAACCAGGAAGGCAAGAGGTGGAGGTTGCAGTGAGCTGAGATTGCACTGCTGCACTTCAGCCTGGGCAATAGAGCGAGATTCTCTCTCTCCAAAAAAAAAAAAAAAACGGTTGTATTGGCTATTCTTAAACATTACACATATATTTTTGTTTCCTAACTACTAGTATGCTTGGTTGAAATTCAAATGCATTTCCATTTTTCTTGATGTCAATCAGTTGACCCTGCAAACTAATCAACTACGTTTTTATATATTATCAAAAAGCGTTCAAAATCAATGAAAACTCTTTGTGGAGATTTGTATCAGTTAAAATCTGCTTCATAAAACAAAATCATTAAAAATTCAATTTTAAAGGCAGAGAGAAAAAAAGGGGGAATAAAGAGATTAAACACATAGAAAACAAATAGCAAGATGGTGGGTTTACACCAAACATAAAATCTGAATGGTCTACACATCATGATTAGAAATCAAAGACTGTCAGATTGAATAAAAAAGTATGGGCCAACTATATAACTGCTTACAAGAATTTTACTTGAACTATAAAGACATAGAGTAAAATTAAAATGATGGAAAAGATATACTATTTAATACCAGTCAAAAGAAAGTTACAATGACTTTATTAATAATAACAGGCAAGGTAGAGTTCAGAACAAAGACTATTACTAGGAATAAAGAAAATCATTTCAAATAACGAAAGGGTCAGGTCATCACAAGGATGTAACAACTCTAAGTACGACACACCTAATAAGATAGTTTTGGTATATATGAAGCAAACAATGACAGAACTGCAAATAAAATAGACAAATAGATAAATCCACAAGCAGAGCTAGAGATTTCACACCACCCTTTGAACTGAACTAATCATATATCAATCCAATCAAAATCCCAGTAGGCTTGTCTATAGGAAATTAAAAGCGGATTCTATAATTCATATGGAAATTCGAAGGACCTAGATTAGCCAAAATAACTCTGAAAACAAAGAATGAAGGTGAGGAAATTATACTGCCTAAATCCAGTACTTATTATAAAGTTATAGTAACTAAAGCAGTGTGGTTCTGGCATCAAGGGGCACAAACAGACCAGTGGAACTAAACACAGAAATAGGACCACACACATGGCCAGGCGATTTTCAGCAAGGCTGCAAAGGTGAGGCCACAAGGAAAGGATAGTTGGTTGATTCAGCAAGTGGTGCTGCAACAACCAAATATCCAAAAGCAATAAATAAATAAATAAATAAAAACTTTGACCCTTACCTTGTACCACAGACAAATATTTACTCAAAATGAATATAGACTTAACTATAGAACCTAAAACTATAAAACTTCTAGAAAAACAAAACAAACAAACAAAAAATAAAACAGAGGAGAAATGTCTTAATGACCTTAGGTGAGGCAAGTATTTCTTCAATACAATGTTAAACATCATAATGAAAGGCTGAATTATCAACTGGACTTCTTCAGAGTTTAAAACTTTTGCTCTTAGAAAGAAACTGTTAAGAGAATGAAAAGACAAGCCAAAGACTGGGAGCAAATATTTACAAATAATCTATCTGATTTCTATCTGAAAACGACTTGTATCCAGAATATATAAAGAGCTACTAAAAATCAGTCAGAAAACAAACAACCACAAACAAAAGATGGACAAGAGATTTGAGAAGACACTTCACCAAAGATGGTGTACAGATGACAAATGTGAAAGAACTGGAACACATACTATGATTTGGGGAATGTAAAAGAGTACAATCACTTTCATGAACAGTTTGGAAGTAAGTCTCTTAAACAGTTACAGACCCCTCCCATGTTACCCACCACTGCACACATAAATCTTTACCCAAGAGAAACGAAATCTGTGGTCACTTAAAGGCTTGTACACAGACCAACTGTTTCCTGCAGCTTTAGTGTAATAGCCGAAAACTGGAAATCATTCAAGTATCTATCAACAAGTAAATAAATTAGTTGTGGTATGTCCATACAATAAGCTACTAAGTAATAAAAAGTAATTAACTATTTACATACACAACACCACCGATGAATCACAAAATTATGTTAAGTGAAAAAAGCCAAATAATACAGATTATATAATTCCCTTTGTACAAAATAATTCTAGAAAATGCAAAGGAATTTATAGTGACAGAAAGCAAAACAATGGTCACCTGAAGATTGGGAGGGTCAAAAGGAAGGGGCCCACAAAAACTTCTGTAGGTCAAGGCTATATTTATTATCTTGACTATGTTGATGGTTTCATGAGTGTGTGTGTATATTAAGTTGTACACTTTAAACATTTGCACATTACTGTGTATCAAAAAACCTCAGTGAAACTATTGTAAAAGTTCCTGCTCTTTTTAAGGGTATAGATGTCACAATTTGTATACATGACATATAAATTTCAGCAACAAAGTCACATGATAGTGAAAATACTGGCAAAGATCTATTTTCAAAGTGCTCTCTTCATAGCGTGAATTTCTTTGGAAAGCAATTATTTTCTCATGCAGTGTTAATGTCACTGGCAACCTGAGGGTTCAGATTAAATGTTATTTCTCTGAATATATCTTCTAAATACTTTCATTTGTCATTAAAAGAAGTTAGCAAATTTGGAGTCTCTGTCTTTTTGTGAAAGAAGCATGTGTACCTAATTTATTAACTGAACAACCGTACCAAGTATTTTGCTGCAAACAGCAAATCTGTGGGTAGCACAAACAAAAATGCATGAACCTTTTGAAATCATCTTCCTAACTGTGATGATTTTTTCCAATTGATAAAATAATCCTCCTTAGTAAAGCTGAGAAAGAGTGTAGATAGGTTTAGAAGCGTAGGCTGGACACTGCTGTCACCTTTTCCTAGCTGCACAAGGCCCACTCTGAGAGAAGACTGCTTCCTGGACAAGCCATGACCTTCTAGTGCATGAACTTTCTGAAAGCTCTGTCCATGTATTAATAATCAATAAAAAATTCTTCAATATCATTTACCCAAAAACATATCAAGGCCCAAGTTTTCACATTTTCCTCATATACCTTAATGGAATGTCACTTGCTTTCCACTTTAGAGATATTAGATACAGATTTAGAGATTCTGGTAGGAAAGTGAACAATTCACATGATTTACTCAGTATTTACTGTAAATTGGTATTACCTGTAATTCAGTGCAATTCTATGGTAAAGCTGTTAGTAAGAGTAATTATACTAGGCAGTAAAGTAACTGCTACTATAGTCACTAATCCTATTGAGCATTTATGCAGGCAGTATGCTAAGTGTTTCATACGCATTATTTCACGTAGGTCTCACAAAACTCCTATAAGATAGTTATTCCTTTTATTGCCATTTTGTATGTTTATGACCTAAAATTAGAATAAATTGTATTTCTATTATTCTTACAGTTTTTGATATCAATATATTGAAAATACATAACAATTTAAATTTTTAGTCTTTTATTTTTTATATTTGTAATCAGTGTAGGTAAATAACACTAATTACAAGATAAAATTAATTAAAATCACAGCATGAAATAATTAGTTTTAGAAAATTTTATATTTACTTCCCATTTGCTAAATGACCTTTAATATGAATAGTAGAAAATGACATAATCTAGGATTATTAGTAGATGATTTTATCATATTCATGCAAGTTACTGATGAAGGTAGGAAACTATGTTGTCTTTTTCAGTGCATTTTGTATAAATTATTTGCCTATAATACTGCGTAAATAATCTTGCAGTCACTGTCCAAGTAGAAGAGCATTCTAGCAGAAAGAACTGCTATTTGTCTAAAACTGAAATATATTTTGATGGTCTACCAGTCTTAGGCACGAGGATATTGAAAAGGTATATGTGCTCAAAAAACAAAACGATAAAGACATCCTGGAAACAGGACTGTAAGAGCATGTCTACCACATGTTAAAAATACACCCAATCACATTTTATAAAATGGCATTCCCATTCAACTGGCATACAAAAATATTTAATTAGTGATTATTTAGAAGGTTTTTCTTGGGGCCTATTTACACAATAACCCTCATTACACTTAGAAATGACTGTGTCTATGAGGCACCCTAATATTTAATTAATGTTCATAGTAAACCTAGAGTCACTTTAGGGTCAGGCGACTCTTAGAAATCTAAACTCTGGAATCATCTACTTGGAACAAATCTCTTGTCCATCATTTACTAATTGTATACATTTAGGCAAATCACTTAATTCTCTGTTCCCCAGGATCTCATCTGTAGACTAAGGACACTATAGTACTTAGCCAAGAATGTAAGGTTCAATGGAATAACACGGGGAAAGGCTAAGAACAAGCACTGGCCAGTGACTGTGAAGCTCTCAGTGCTGTCAGCAACCTTATCTTAGATGGATATCAGCACTGTGTTGCCATGCAATATGGCTCTTTTGTTTGATTTTGGTGATAATCAAGAAGAGAGTCTACTTTTCTATGTGGCGGTGGCGCACTGAACTGGCTTGCAAGAGCCAATTATGCACATTTCTTCCCAACTCTGCATTCATTATGGCCCATTGGTAGCTTGAAATTGTCCATATTGGGGGAATGTACAGCAGAGAAACCGGGAGACACACAAATCAGGACCATTCTGTTTTTAGAGAGGTTGTTGTTAAATATTTACTGCACACCACCTGGTATTCTTTAAGATACAAGTAGTTTAACTTTGGGAACGTTTGAGATATAATAATTGTATTACTGTTATAAATTGTGTACTCTTTTATCCTATTTAATTTACATTTAAAATCGAATTGACAAAATACTTATTAAACTATTTTCTATATATTTGTCAATAGCATTAAATGATATCATTAGTCAAATTAAATTGACTCTCAAAGCAAGTCCTAAAATCAAACACATACTCCACATACATATGGGGAACACTGAATAAGATACCTGTAACCACCCTTCTACTCTACACGGCTATGAGATCCACTTTTTTAGCTCCCACAAGTGAGTCAGACATGTGATATTTGCCTTTTTGTGCCTGGATAATTTTATTTAACCTAATGACCTTCAGTTTCATGCATGCTGCTGCAAGTTACACGATTTCATTCCTTTTTATGGCTGAATAATGTTCCATTGTGCGTAATGTTGGTTAAGGGGTACAAAAACACAGTTGGATAAAAGGAATAAGTTCTACTGTTTGATAGTACACTAGGAAAATTACAGTTAATAATAATTTATTGTGTATTTCAAAATAGCTAGAAGATTCATAATGGTTCCAAAACAAAGGAAATATAAATATCTGAGGTGACAGATACTTCAGTCATGTTGATACGATTAACACAGTTACAGGTATCAAATTATTCTACTTACTCCCAAAATATGTACAACTATTATAAATCAATAAAAAGGAAATGCTGTGCTGGTTATTTTATAGCACAGGGCAGTGCTGCAGCAGACTAAAGAAATAACAGACCCATCAGAGGGTGTGGCTTGAGGCTCCAGGGTGTGAAGGGAAGGTCCATGCAGGACGAGACTTGCCTGTGGCTGCAAGAGGAGAGGAGCTGAACTGAGAATTCCATAAGAAAAAAAGAAGCCTTGTCTCTACTTGGGGCTATGGGTAGAAAAGAAATAGTCTCCATCCATTGAGAATATGGAAATCAAGCCTGAACCATATGTAGTTGTAGTTTCCAAATTTATACTAACATATTGCAGGAATTTCAAGCTAAAAACTTAACAGAAACAAAAACCTGGACTCAGATCACTGAAAGCCTGGGGCACATGGAAAACATTACATTTATCTGAGCATGAGGGTCTCCCACAAGGGAGATAATCTGAGAGAAATTTGAGTAGGTAAACAAGTAAACGATGACATGAAAAAAAATCTAAGAATGGAAAGATCAATAGATATTAGTACCCTCTATGAACTGAGCTAATGAAAAACACTTAATGAGAGATTTAAAATACACTGTTGCAAAAATACGGCATTTGGTATGTGACTTACTACGGTTGTACAACTATTCTAGTTTATGGAAACCACGGTACCAAAATGCAAAAACAAAACAAAACAAAAACCACAAAGATTTCTTTCTGTTTCTTTCTCAGTAGAGTTTTATCTTTGACCTAATAGTGGGTGGAAGTATTTGAAACACTTTCTAAAAGACAGGCCCAAGCACCTGCTGTCTATGGCACCAGAGAGAGTTCTTTCATGCTGAGGATTGCAAAGGTGACAATGGTTTTCTCTAATGTGTTTCAGTGCATTTGAAACCACTGGGAACAAATTTTTAAAAAGACATTTGTGTGTGTTATGTTCCTGTGAAATAAGAGACAGCTGAATTCAGGAGAAAGTAGGGGCATTGGAAAAATGACTCTCCAGTTGTGTGCCCCGAATGCACCCCAGTATATGGAAAACAACTGGTGTCCTAATGCAGGAATGCTGACTTCTCTCCTCTGTAAGTTGCCAAGTTCCATCTTAGGGCAGACATTAAAGGTCTTCCTTGCTATTTTCTGGTAAGTAAATGAAGCAAATCAAATTTTAATGAATTTTATAGCCTTACAACCAAAAGAAGAAAAAAAAAAAGATTGCACTCAGCTGAAATTAGTTATCTATAAACTCGTAGACTTGGAGAAGCATTAAACTTTTCTTTTCATGTAACCCCAAAAATTCCGTTTAAGAATTGTTATTCAATAGTATCTAAGTGTATTCAAATTCAAGATGAGGGAAAAGGATGTGTGTGTGTGTGTGTGTGTTTCTGTGTGTGATCATGACACTACTAACAGGAGATAGTTGCATTTTAGGAGATAACTTTGTGACTCAATGCATTGGTATAAGATGTATTTTTGATTTTCCTTAGAAAACTATTTTTGGGAATATACAATACTCTTAAGGCAACTGTCAGTTCATCATCTATTATTGCAAATTTAATTTACATAATTCTCCTTTGAAGTATGTCCCAAGTGCTAAACTTTCTGTTAACCGATTCCAAACTCTTTTATTAACCATATCTTTGCTCTACCATCTATATTACTTCATGATTTTTTTTTTTTCTTAACTTGTCCCCCTCATTTCTAACAAAATTAACCTTACCTTCTGTGATGGTTAATTCTAAGCATCAACTTGACTGGGTTAGAGGATGCTCAGACAGCAGGTAGATCATGATTTCTGGGTGTTTCTGGGAGACTGGCACTGGAATCAGGGCACTGAGTAGGGAAGATCTGCCCTTACCCAATGCAGTAGGGCACCAGGCAACTGACTGAGGACCCAGACAGAACAGAAAGGCAAAGGGCAGGCAAAGTCTCCTTCTGTTCTAAAGCTGGGACACCTACCCTGTTCCGGAACATCAGATCTCCAGGATCTCTGCTCTTTGGAGTTTAACTTGTACCAGGTGCACCCCAGCTTCTCAAGCCTTTGACCTCTGACTCAGGGTTTCACCATCGGCTTCCCTGGTTGTGAGGCTTTCAGACTTGGACTGAGCTGTGCAACTGGTTTTCCTGGTTCTCCAGCTTGCAGATGGCCTATTGGGGGGCTTTTTAGCTTCCATAATCATATGAACCAATTTCTCTCCTAAGTCCTCTCTCATGTATCTATTCATTTATATATGTATCCTGTTGGTTCTGTTTCTCTGGAGAACCCTAACGCACCCCAGTCCATATTTTATACATAAAATGTAAAAACACTTCTTAATAATTGTCTTCCCTGTAAGCAACCTTAGGACCTTAGGGAAGAACAATGTCAGAGAGAAGGCGGTACATGTAGTGAGCATGGGGACCTGTCTGCAATCATTCACACCCTGGCTCTAGCACATACTAGATATGTGCCCTTGGGGAAATTATTTATACTCTATATATCCACTTTTTTTTCTTAAAAAACATGGAGATAATAATAACTGCACTCATGGGATTGTTGTGAGAACATATGAAAAGAGATTTCGTACGTAACGTGTCTAGAACAATGCCTGTCACACAATAAAGCCTTATATCAAATAAGAGTTGTTCTTATCATAGTCATCTTTATATCCACCATCTGGTATAAAAAAGATATGCAAACTTGATAGTCGAATTCTGGAATGAATACAGGTTCAACCACTTATTAAATTTGTCCCTAACCAACTGATTTCATTTTAATAGCAAATTTAATAGCAAAATTCATGCCCCTTTCATGTTCAAATGTCTTTCTATCCAAAATGCACAGAGCTAATCTGTTTTAAAATATTTATTTTTCTAGGCAAAATATGTAACTGATATTACTGTTCTGTTAGCTTTTCTGAGGCATATTAAATGGTTTCTTTAAAATCATAGTATAAATGAGTAAATTAATTGACTCGGATTTAAAAGATGTTTTCTGTTGATAGTACTTCCAAGTACATGTTAGCTCAATAAATGAAAGAGAGATGTTGCCAGAGACATTCCCCTTTATTCAATAAAAGGAATGTATTCAAATATTTCTAAAGATGAAATAAAGAAAAATAAAGACATAATAAGCGTTAATATGGCCTATGTGCCCTGCTTCTTAGATATGCTCTTAATCAAATAAGACCACAATAAAATATGCCGTTACATTATCATGTTCAGTATTAGAAACAAGAATTTTCATGTACAAAACATGCTTCTGTTAGGGATATAATAATTTGTTCAAGAGCAGAAATACTTTGAATTCCCCAAGATCAGCACAATTAAAATGACGATAATGGTCAACGATTAAAAAGAACTTCATGCTGCACAAAGATTCTTCATATTTATGATCTTGATCATTACTAGTGTATGTTCTCTCGAAAGTAGAACATTCAGGAAAAGGTGGGGAACCTGCAGCTGTGATTGAGTGTTTGGGACAACACATAAAATAAGGTGCTTTTCTTAATTTTCATATGATGCTTGGGGAAAAAAAAAGCTCAAAAGAGCAAAGCAAAATTGCTAAAGAACAACCACAGGCATCTCAGTGCCAGAGTGATGACCAGAATTCGGGTCTTGGTCATTAGTAGTAGTTCGTGGCATCAACCTTTTCAAGTGGGTAAGGTTCTAGGGATCCCACTATAAAGAAAGCAGATGCTATCTTATTGAAACTAGCATAAATTGGGAGCTATTTTCTATTATTTTTTTATTTAGATGGATGTTTTCTTCAACAGGCAAAAAATATCAATTTAAAGAAGACATGTGAACTGGTCTTTCCGAACTGGAACAAAGTTTTGAAATAAACCCAGCCACCAGTCTTCATCAGACTGAAAGGCCAGGGAGAAGAAGAAAGAAGGAATCATCATGAAGCTGTGGACTCAAATCTCTTATTCTTTCTAAGTTGGAAAAACTTCAAAAATAACATAATTTTTATAAGCTTTAGTAAGGAGCAAATTATACTGCAGTTAAAAAATGGTAATAAATTCCGCAGAGAGCTTGCAGCTGCACTGCATATATTTTCAATGTATACCTTAAAGGTAACCAGCTTTGGCTGGGCGAGGTGGCTCACACCTGTAATCCCAGCACTTTGGGAGACAGAGGCAGGTGGATCACCTGAGGTCAGGAGTTTGAGAATAGCCTGGCCAATGTGGTGAAACCCCATCTCTACTAAAATACAAAAATTAGCTGGGCATGGTAACGTGTGTCTGTAATCGCAGCTACTCAGGAGCCTGAGGCAGGCGAATTGCTTAAGCCCAGGAGGTGGGGGTTGCAGTGAGCCAAGATCACACAACTGCACTCTAGCCTGGGTGACAAAGAGTGAAACTCCGTCTCATAAAGAAAAGATAACCAGCTTTGGTCCAGTGAGGGTGACTACTTGGCGGAACTGCTGCTGCATATGTTACTTGTCACTGTCGGAGAGAAGCATTGCTGTGATGCGGTTCAAAGTGTTTAGAAAAATTATAATCATTTCCAATATCAACTCATACCAGTCATTTTATCAAAATTTTACCCTACATAATTTAAATAATCAGTGTAAAAATGGAATGACTATTAACTTACAACTTTTTCAGAAGTTTTTTGTTTTTTTCTGTGCGGTTTAATCATGAATTAAATCCAGGTATTATGATACTACAATTAGTGACTTAGAAAAGCATTTGAATCTGCTAGTCTAGTTCTTAATTTATGTATTCTTGAAAGTACACAACAATATTTCAAGAGATACATGGACAAATGAACAAATTTTAAGATGATCAATTTCCATATTCTTAACTTTCACACATATTCTTACTAAAAATGACTTTTTCCCACATCCCATTTTGAAACTGACCTGTTATCAAATTGCTGTAATACAAAGGGGAGATATAAAATACTGGTATTAATGAGGGCTAATAAAGTTTTCTGGAACTTTCCTAAAACATTAAAGGTGAACTTCAGTAAATTCTCAACTGATAGCTCATTAAAATAATTTTTGGTGTCAGAATCATCAGTACTTTTTGGTATCTTAGCTCAGGTAGAATTAAGAGAAATTGTGATAATAAAACTTTATTAATGGAAGCAATTCTTACAGCTTCCTTAAAAAATAAGAGGGACAAGTTGGAATAAGACTGATGCTGAATCTGAGAGCCAAATTTTCACTGTCACAGAAAGAGTTCCTAAGATGAAAATGAGATGGCTAGAGAGCATTCTGAGGTATTAGACTGGAGGTATCAATAGGTATCATAGAGAGAGAAAGAGACAGACAGAATGAATGGACATAGAGATTTATATATAAACGCGCTTCTGAAGAAGTCAGTGAGAAAGTTGGGGGAGAGTCCCGTGCAGAAACCTGCAGACATGACCTTCAAAGGGCAGAAGGTTAACAGGCTTAGTGATGAAGCACACGCCTGCTAACAGGATGCACTGAGGACACATCCGTACGTGAACTCATTGTCACAAATATGACCTTATATAATCATGAGAAAACACCAGACAAATCCAAAGTAAAGAATATCCTAAAAAACAATAGGTGTATACGCTTTAAAAATACCCAGGTCATGAGAGACAACACTAAGGAATCGTTCCAGATGAAAGGAGACTAAAGAGGTCTGCAGATGAGGTAACAGTACAGTACTTGTGATGGCTTAGATCGTGGCCCCCCTAAAATTCATGTATTAAAGCCTAACCCCTGGTACCTTAGAATGCAGCTGTATTTAGAGATGGGGCCTTTAAAGAGGTAACTAAGATAAGAGGAGATTAAAGTGTGGGTCCTAATCTAATACTAGCGTCTTCATAAGAAGAATCTAGGACAGAGGCATGTACACGGAGACAGCGGCAACCATGTGAGAGCACAGTGAGAAGGCAGCCATCTGCAAACCAAGGAAAGAGGCTTCAGGAGAAACACACCTTGATCTTAGACTTCCAGCCTCCAAAACTGTGAGAAAATAATTTCCTGTTGTTTAAGCCACCTGGTCTGTGACGTTTATTATGGTAGCCCTAGCAAGCTAATACAGTACCAATGTTAATTTCTTGATTTTTAAATCAGACAGTGGAAAAATAAGATAATGTCCTTGCTTTTAGAAAACACAAACTGAACCATTTAGGAGTTATGAGACACTATATCTGAAACATACTCTCATAGACATCAGAGAAAGACAGTATCTATATAAGAGAGAAAGAGAGAGACAAAGAAAGTATACCGAAGCAAAAATGGTAAATATATATATATATATATATATATATTTTTTTTTTTTTTTTTTTTTTGAGACGGAGTCTCACTCTGTCGCCCAGGTTGGAGTGCAGTGGCCGGATCTCAGCTCACTGCAAGTTCCGCCTCCCGGGTTTACGCCATTCTCCTGCCTCAGTCTCCTGAGTAGCTGGGACTACAGGCGCCCGCCACCACGCCCGGCTAGTTTTTTGTAGAGACGGAGATTCCCCATGTTCGCCAGGATGGTCTTGATCTCCTGACCTCGTGATCTACCCGTCTCGGCCTCCCAAAGTGCTGGGATTACAGGCTTGAGCCACCTTGCCCAGCCAAAAATGGCAAATATATTAACATTTCAGGAATATGGATAAAGGTATAAGGAATCTCTTTGTATTGCTTTTGCAACTTTTGCTTTTGTCTGAAATTATTTCAAAATAAAAAGTATAAAAAATTATGCTAAATCTAGTTTCATTTAACAACAAGAAAAATTCATGAACAGGTATATTAACTATTGTTGTTTTAAGCCATAGGTATCTAAGAAAAAAGTTTTCAATATTTTTGTTTTTTATTTTTTGATGTTCATCAAAATGTTATAATAGTTGTTTTGATCACATATATACTAATAATACATAATACCACCACAATCCAAAATGAATTTTAACACTTATTATACATGTTTTAGATAAGTATTATCTTATAAACAGAAATTATCTTAGGGTAATTAATAAAATAAAGCATAAAATATATTCAACTTTTGTTGGATAACCAATATATATTCAGACAGTAAACATAACACTAAATTTTCCCATCCTAAGATCTTGCTATTGTGTTTTTTAATATAATATGTATCAAGCTTCTATAGTACTTAAATTCCATTGGCTACATTTAAAAATGGTAACAGTAAATATTCAGAATAAACTAGAAATTACAATCTTTGTGACTTTTAAACTAAATAAGACAAGCATAAGCTGTCAACATTATTTATGAGAGACATATAGATACTAAAAATATTTGAAGCAAAAGTGTTTGACAGCATTCCTAGTTTATTTCTGAGGAGCTATGTGAGAGTAACTGTCCCCCAAAAGGGCACCAGGAATGCATAAGGAGAGAGGACGGGTATTCTCTTACTAAACAGAACAAACTGAATTAAAAACATTTACCCTCAGTCACCAGAAGGTAAGTTTTACCAATGTTTGTCCCTAGGTATGTCTCCGCTGTTCCTATGAGTTACATGGTTACTCCTATGGAATACAGTCCTACTCCCAAAAAAGCAGTTTCTAATTGATTAAGGGGGCAACTCCAATTTATGTTGATTTAGCTCTATGAAAAGGTCACCATACTAAAATTTTCCCTAACCTCAGAATTCTAGTAATGTCATTAAAGGATTACTACAATTTACAGAATACTAAATGTTCAATTCATTTAAAATATAACAATGTAAAAAAAGACAATAAATTCTACTATTTTTAAAGTGAGACTTGAGAATCCACATTGAACTTCATTTTACCCTTCAGTGAACACGGTATAACTTTCATGAGGACTAATGAGTTAACACCTAGAATGCTTCTGACATGGGCAACCTGGCGCCTCACTTTTTGTCACAAATAGAACTTTCCTGGTGGGTGTCAAAACATGAGCTATGACTATACTTTGGTGTAAGGATCTCAAATGAATGCATTTGACAAACAGTCAAGACTTAGGTAGCATTTTCTTTCTTCATTTCCGTAGATACCATTAAATACAAGCCTGATGCTTGGACATTTTACCTTGACAGTTACTTCGTTTTTCTTCTTAACAAATTCCCACCTTGAACTCAATGCAAACTGTTAGGAGACTGTTCTTTTTCCTTGCAAGGACTTTTATGACATTTTCTAAAACATGCACAATCAGGAATCACTCACTTTTCCTGGTTTGTAAGGGAAATATAAATGAAAAAACAAAAAGCCCCTTAAGCTGCTTCATGAAAAAGTTTTCAAATTAATATGGAGTAGTAAAAAATGGCATTTAATAAATAGTACTTACATTAGCACAGTGTAAGGCTAAAGCACAAAAGACGGCAAACATTTTGAAGTTGTTTTCATCGGTTTTAGAGAAGGCACTGCCACTGATTTTGTTGACCATCTGCACCACACCTATCACGCTGCCTCGGCTGACGATGGGCATGCACAGGATGTTCCGCGTGGTGTAGCCTGTGTACAAGTCTACTTCTCTGTGGGGTGACGCAACCGAAAATAACAACAAAAAAAGGCAGAAGAAATAAAGGACACAGTCAACCATAACTCTCCCCTCAGTCTTTGCAATTTACACATGCTTCCATTCCATATGACGGCAACGGCACTTTTAGCTTCTGCATTCAGGGACGGTAACATTCCACAGAGTTTTATTAAAACCTGCCCCCAAATATTCTAATCGTTGGTTCTTCTGTCTCCAAGTGAGTTTTCTAGGATAGTCTCTAAGAGGATTTCAACCTATCATTTGAAGTATCCAGCATTACTAAGTAAACAGGAAAAAAATGTGGATTCAGAGGAGAAATTCAATTAAAGTTGATAAAATAACATGATCCTTTGAAGTTGATCATGTTTATGAGAGAGGTAACTTGCTAAACCAACTTACAGAGTTTCCACTTTAAAAACTTAGAGCAGTGGTCAGCAAACTGCACCCAGGGGCCAAATCAGCCCTCTCCCCTTTATAAGTAAAGTTGTATGGGAACACAGTCACACCATTCATTCATAGATTGTCTGATTCTGCCATCACCCCACAAGGCTGAGTTGTGGATTTGTGACAAGGACATTAGTGCCTATAAACGCAAATATACTCACCATCTGCTCCTTAATAGAAAAGGTCTGCTGACTCCTATTGTGAGGAAATGTTTTCAGAACACGGGACTAAGTTGCATAGCAACAGTGATATAGCTAACTGTTGGTAGTTACATGGGAGTCTTCGGTGCCTGGCCTCTCTCATTTAGCATAATGGTTTTTGAGATTCATCCATGTTGTTGCATGTCTTAGTGGTTAAGTCCTTTCCATTGCTGAGTTATATCTCTATTGAACGGACATATCGTATTTTGTTCATTCATTCACCAATTATTGGACAATATTCTTTTAATAGCCAGTTCTGGCAAATATAAATAATGCTGCTTTGAAGATTTGCATACAAGTCCCGGTAGCACCATATGTTTTCATTTTTCTTGTAGTAAACAGAAGTGGAGCTGATTAGTGGACTGTACAGTAAGTGTATATTTAACTTTTCAAGAAAGTGCAAACCTGTTTTCCCAAGCGGATGTACCATTATATATTCCCACCAACAATGAAAAGGGTACTCATTTCTCCACAACCTGGCCAATCTTTGCTAATGCCAATGTTTTAAAGTCACAGCCATTTAAGCTGGTGTACAGTGAAGTCTCATGTCAATTACATTTATATTGCCCTCACTTCAAGCATTTTTCATGTATTTAGTGATCAGATGTATATCTCCTTTTGTGGACTGTCTGTTAAAATCATCTGCCCTTTGTATTAAATTGGGTTATCTTCTCATTGTTATGTTGGAAGAGTTTTTATATATAAGGATTTTGTCAGATATGTTTTACAAACATTTTCTCCTAATCTGGTGCTTGCATTTTCATTTTCTTAACAGTCCGAGTCATCCATTTTTACGTAAAGATTTGACATAAGGATATGCAAATATATTTAATTTTTAAGTACTAAATGAAGAGCTTGGACTTTTGGAAAAAAAAATAAACTTTCAGTGTACCTTTAATTTATTGACAGTATATATTACTAGAATATTGCTGTGTTTTTATATGAGTTGTGTATATTTGACATCAATTGATCAAATACCTGAATAAACTTCCTATTGCTTATGTTATTTGGCTCTTAAAGTAAACCACGTGTTGGGATTAACTAAACACTGCTGTCAAACTACGTAAATATTACTCTCTAACAGTCAGAGCATCAATCCTGAGACTTTCCATTTCTAGAGGTTTATTAAAATCAAATTACATAACTGGGTTTGTAACTCTCCAAAGAAAGTCAAAACAAAACAAAAAATCTTTATAAGCCATCCTAATATCCATCTTCAATAATATCCAATAAAAGATGCAACTTAGTCACTTTGGGTCGGGTAAATTTTCCAGACCTTTTATGAATATTATCTGTGATCTTAAAACAACAGCAACAAAATTGGCTGATAATGCCATCATACTCATCTTAAAGATCAGGAAAACTGAGGCTCAGAGAGATTAAGTAACTTATGCTAGGTCAACTGAGAGCTAATAAATGACAGAACAGTGCTTCAAAGCTAGACCTACTCATCTCAAAAGTATGCAAATTTCTTACTATGTGTTGCAGCCTTTGAGCATATGATTTGATGGAGAATATGTTCGTTACAAAATCATGACACTATAATGAAAAAAAAGTCCCACAGTAGCTCTATAAATTAGAACTTCCGCCTATCAGTTATTTTTATAACATTCTTAACTCCTCTATCTAGATATCACTATACATTAGTGGATTATAATCCATCATTTTATAAATATCTGAATATACTGACTATTGATAGCAGAGTTGGTTCAAAGAAGAAAACTAAGGAAGAAAGAACTAAATTGGGACATGGAGAACTCATGCTCCACGGAAGAGGTTTCAGCTGAGTGGGACATCACAGAAGAAATCAATGGAGTGTCAAAATCAGCTATTTCTTACCTGTTAAAGCGTGGGTCTGCATAGGCATCTGGAATGTTCAGGACTTCCCCTGTTCTTGCTACTTGGCCAGCAATTCCTTTCTCAATTGAAAATCTGCATATGTAAAAGAGAAGGACATGCTAATTAAAATATGGAAGCTGTAGAATAATTCAAAAATATTCCATTGTTAACAATATTGAATTAAAAGCACTATTTTACTTAAATGCATGTATTAATTTTATATTTACATATTCTGAAAATCACCTTATAAAATATGTAAAAATAAAGCAGAAAAACATTACACAGTAACCGCCTGAGAACCTTAAAATATTAATTCACACATTGAGATCAATCAACTAGTATCCTCCTGCTCTGAACAACAATAATCTCTTCCATTTGCAAAGTACTTTATAATTCACAAGATGCTTCAACATAAATTTTTTTAGTGGATTCTCAATGAGGTGTGAACGAAGGCCTATATAGGTTCAGCAATTTGCCAACATTCATAAAATATCAGTGGCACAAGGAAAACTAGAATGCTGGTCTCCACCATTGTGCTTTCTACCACACATATAACCAAACTCACAAGTTATGCGTGAGCTTGAGATATTATATGGAACTGAATTTTATGGTGTTTGCAATGCAAGTACTATACAGAAATAACACAATGTACAACTTCTAGTATTTTTACCTAATTTGTTAAATTTCAAAATAATCAAAATACAAGGATTGTCTATTTTTTATATTTAATATCAGTATTTTTCCTTCGTAAAAATATTTTCATACTTATACGTTTCTTATTACTATACTATCATCACACATGCACTCATTTCAAAATTTCCTTAAGAAAGATGTCTACAAGTCACAATATCTACTTTTTACATAGTTCAAAAATAATTTCCGTATTCATTGTCAACATTACAGGAAATCACCATTATTGAAATAAAGCTAGAGCACTATCAGAAAAACTCGAAAGACAGTTCACACACAAGAGAATCTACTTAAAACCCCTAAGAGTGAACCAAACGCTGCACACAACTCAGGGTTGTCTTTTTCCTGGTTTTCTTGTGCTTTGAACAACATAAACATAATGAATTAGATTGCCATGAGCAAAGGGTATCAGAACCCATTTGATGATTTATGCTTGTTTGCGTTGGTCTGAGAGCAGTCTGAACTTTTGTTCCTGCTCCCTGTGGTTTGCTATCTATGGTCAGTGGAAGCCACAATTAAGAAGCAGCCCTTACATAAATGGCTGCCATTAACCAGTCATCTGAGAGTTACAGTAAATCATACTCTGTTTTTCTTATGCTTATAAACACAGTCTTTAAAGTCATTATTTTCAAAGTTAAATAAATACCAGTAGTGTTAGGAAACACTCAAATCTCCAGCAAGAGAAATGACTTATCTAAATGCCTATATCCAGATTGCTATACTGAGATCTAGCTACAATAAAAAAAACCAACAACAAACAGACAATTGCAAAACCCAAGTACAAATATAGTGCCTATAAATGAGAGTTACAGGAATATGGAATATACAGGAAGTGCTGAGAGGCAGACGGTGGTGGGGCCCCATGCTGGGGCACACTTTGAGTTTCCTTGATACTAGTTTCCTTTTAGGATAGACTGCCCAAATAAACAGCAGTCCTTAATTAAGAAGACACAGTGCTTTACTAGAATGTTGTTATTACCAGAGTACTTCATGGCGTTATACAGAAAATGAGTTACATAAGACACATAAAGCAAAAGAAATGCAAATGTCTAAAATTATTTTCTCAGCTTCTGAATGTTCAGCTTGATTCTTAAACATTTTGTCAGAGTGCTCCTTCTGTAGGTTTCCAGGTGCGATATGGGCAAGCCCCCATGCCTCCATCAACAAAACAAACTCCATTCTGTTCATTTAAGCGACAATGGTTGCCACTTAAAAAAACAAAGATTTTAGTTTCGAGATGCAACACAAGTGTGCTATGTGATTGATTAAAACAACTGATCAGTCACAGAGTGTAGTTAAGTCATCAAATATACGAGATCAATTTCTACTACTGTCTGGACTTTGAGACAGGCCATAGGTTGGGAAGAGGTAGAGGCCGAATTGGATAAGCACACCTTTCCTCTTGGACGTGGGAAAACCTGCAGATTCCAGATGGAGTGTACCTTTACCTACCTGGGAGCACTAGAAAGTTTTTCCAACATGATTTCCAAAAGGACCGCCTCCGGAAGACGGCATTTCCAGGAGTGACGCTAAAGCTTCCTAGGCGCGGTTTCTCTGGCACTGACTGCAATGTCATTCCCAGAAGTACTACCTTCAGGAGGCGGGTCCTGGTGGGAATGATATCACAGTATGACAAGTATTGTCAGCATACCTGTGAATAGGCACAGAAAAATGGGTAACAGAACACCTGCACATCTATCATAAGAGGATAGGACATTCTACTTCTAGCTGTACCTTATCTCTTTGGTCTTCTTGAAGACAGGTTTTCCTTCCTTTTCCTCTCCGATATCAAAAAGGTCTGAATATAACTCCTTGTTCTTATGGTCTACCTGGAAAAGTGCACAACGGTCGGCATTCACCAGGTTTTTTGCATATATCTAAAGACAAATGACAAAATAAGGCAATGAGAAATTCAAAGAACTTGCAGGTAAACTTTATCATAAAATAAGTATTAATTTCAGCTGTCCTACACTCTAATTGGTTGGTATTAGCATTATAGGTAAATAAATATACAAGTATATAAATATTACATATATATGATCTAAAAGTCATTGTTACATGCTAATACTAACAGATCCCAACAGAATACACAGCTGATACGCATCCATACTGCTGTGCTGGAGGGAAGCATACCAGTCATGTATTCTGATACCAACTGACACTTCTCTTTCAGTTGGTAAGCAGTTGCTGGCCTAACTTCCCAAGTGCCCTTCTGCCATCCCAGGCCCTCTTCCAAAATCTCTCAGGCCTTCCCTGGTGCCTGGATCCGAGCCTCTGTCAGCACCACGACCAGCATTCATTCTGATTGGCTGGTGTCTGTGATGCAGCAGTTGTAAAAACTATGAGATATAACCTCTAAGGAGATACATGGTTTTCATATTTGCATTAGCTGACTTTTATTTGATGTACTGTCTAATAAAAATTTGTAGAGATTATTAAGTGTTTACTATGTGCCAGCCACATTTATATAATTTATATAAATTGATTTGCCTGCTCCTCACAATAACAATATTAACTCAGGAAAAATTTTTCCCCCATTTTACATATTAGGAAAATTGAGGCACTAAGAAGTAATTTGCCCCATTATTACATGAATAGTAAATGGTAGTAGTATTTGAACTGATACTAGCTGTTCCCATGGCCCATGCTTTTATAACAAATATGCTTTTCCATTTCTAAATGGAAACCATGTATTCATTTCATCACTCATTTGTGCTTCCATTTCCTTCAACAAATATTTCTTCAATGCCTAACATATCCTACTGTCCTGAGTGGGTTGGGGTTACAGCTGTGTCATTAATACAGTATTTACCTATACTGAGAATTCTGATAACTTCAACTATCCAGATCATAGCCATGAAATTATTCCTCGGAGAAAAAGAATTCATCCTTAGCATAAAATAGCCACCACAAAGTCTTTGCAAGAGGAACCTTGCAGCCAGGCGAAAATACAGCATCTCATATAAAATGTATAGATTTAATAATAATAAGTCTAAGTTAGGAACCTGTCTTCATCCTACGATTACACTATTACACCTTTGTGTTCACTGCTACTATAGAACTATATTTATACAGCCAGCAAATACTGGCTGTGCCCACTCTGCAGGTACTGAGTATACTGCCTAGTATCAGGACCTCTAGGTTACTTCTCACCTCCCTTAGCCTGTGAACTATATAAACAGCAAAAACCACTTCTCTTTTCCCACAGTATTCCAAATGCCCAGAAGAAGGCTGAGTTAGGGCCAGCTAAATTTTGTGGTCCAAACCCAGCCCCCTGACTGTTAATGTAAATAACATTTTTATGGGGACATAGTCCTATTCACTAATTTCTGTACTTTTTATGGCTGCTACAACAGCAGAGCTGAGTAGCCGCAAGAAAGTATGGCCCACAAAGCATAACAACTTACTATCTGGCCCTTTACAAAAAAAGTTTGCCAACCAACCCCTAGCTTAGAACATGTAAGATCTCTATAACCCAAAACTCTCAATACATATTTGAGGAAAAATGAATCACACAAAGGCAGGACAAGAGTGATGGAGCTGAGTCATTGGCAAATACAGAAGAATCACTTATCTAATTCACACACCCCTGAGATTTTAAATTATTAAGTAACAAGAATGACCCTGCATTATTAAAGATTAAATTATACTCAGTGAAATTTGTATCTGTAGTGTCTGGGGTAATGTCAGTTGCTTAATAAAAATTTTGGCATAAATACGTTAATATTTGTCGAAAATCTGGATCAAATGGACAATGTTTCAGAAAATAAAATAAGCTTAGAAGGTGTTGAAAAATATAAATCAAACCAGAATCATAAAGATAATTCAAAAACTATCAAAAAATATTACCAAAAAAAGACACCAGCCTCAAATGGCTTCAAATACGAGTTCTTTAAAAATTGTCAACAAATTCCCATACAAGTTATACTGATCTACATTCAGAAAAGAACTATTTTTTCCAGTTGTTTTTACAATGTACGCCGTGTCACTGATACTGAAAACTAACAAATAAACTATAAAAAAGAAAATCATGGACAGATTTACTTTTGAAACAGAAGAAAAGTTATAAATAAAAATGCAACCAAATCAAATCTAGCAATAATTAAACAAATATGACAATATTGAAAACGTAGTTTATTCTGAACTCTCCAGTAGCATAAAGTCTATTATAATTCATAATAGCAGTAAGACCAAGGAGAAAAATCTGCAAGATTATCTTCCTGGTAGTCAAAAAGCATGTGATGAGCCTTCATGTGGTGGCTCATGCTTGTAATCCCAGCACTTTGGGAGACTGAGGTGGGCAGATCTGTTGAGCCCAGGAGTTTGAGACCAGCCTGGGCAACATGGCGAGACCCCATCTTTACAAAAAATATAAAAATTAATCAGGCATGGCAGCATGCATCTGTAAGTCCTAGCTACTCAGGAGGCTGAGGTAGGAGGATTTCACAAGCCCAGGAGGCAGAGGCTGCAGTGAGCTGTGACTGTGCCACTGTACTCCAGCCTGAGTGACAGAGCAAGACCCCGTCACAAAAACGAAAGCATGTGATGTCATTCAGCAAAATCATTAATGATAAAAACTTTAGTAAAATGCAATAAAAGAATATATAGAAAAAGTAACAATGCTTTCCTCAAAACAACAGTCCTTATTATACCAAATGGTAAAATAACAGAATCGCTGCCTTAAGATACTAAAGTTAAGAACAAGACAAAGGTATGTTATCACAATCATTAGCATGCTAGTAGGCAAGAAAAAGATGAGGTATATATATTTGAAGAGATAAAAGTTTTTATTGTTTAAGGATAATGTTATTTAATATGTCAAAAAAATCAGCAGACAAACAATTCTAGGCATTAAGAAGGCTTCTGTGGCCGGGAGCAGAGGCTCACACTGTAATCCCAGCACTTCGGGAGGCCAAGGCCCTTGGGCTGCTTGAGCTCAGGAGTTTGAGACCAGTCTGGGCAACATGGCAAAACGCTGTCTCTACTAAAAATACAAAAATTAGCTGCGCTTGTGGCATGCGTCTGTTGTCACAGCTAGTTTTGGAAGGCTGAGGTAGGAGGATGGCTTGAGCCGGGGAGGCAGAGGTTGCAGTGAGCAGAGACCGTGCCACTGCACTCCAGCCAGGGTGACAGAGACAGACGCTTTCTAAAAAAAGAAAAAGAAGCTTCTGTTTTAAGATGAGCATTTCTAAACATATGTTTACCTTTTCACTCTCCCCAAGTATTAAGGTTTAACATTGAAATGACCCTCAGATGCTGAAAAGGAGTTAAAAATATCTAGACATATTTTGGCAATATTTATAAACTCCAAGCATCAGAAGGTCAGTCTAAAAGCCACCTCTACTCCCCCGCCACACACACGCATACACACATCCGCACACACATCCACACACACACATACACACATCCGCACACGTTTACCTGTAAGTGGAACAACTCTCTTTAGGGCAATAGTAGATTTTAAATTCAGATTTTAAATTAAGTTTAAAGTCTTCAAATTTCTAAGGAAAACTTACTTTAAGTCTAAACTTCTTTACCAAGTCAAACTAGCATAAAGGCAATATAAAGATATTTAAGAAGGGTACAGTACTCAGAAATGTACTATCTTTGAACTATTTTGAAAAGGAGATGGGCTCAAGCAAAAATGAAGAAATAGAAAAATAAATTCAAGGATACATGGGAAGACTCGGGGTCCAAGAAAAAGTGAGGAGCAAAGAAATCATTAAAACTATACTGAAACTGCAACACTTGTTAGTAAATGATACCTAAGAAATTATAGGCATCATGAAAAATTAATTTAAGAAACATGAAATATATAAAAATATTTATACATCTAAAACTATGTAAGGGTAGTGGATAAGAAGAGTAAAAAATAAGGAAACAAATGTGCTTCATTTATTATCTTGTTGGTGAAGTGAGTGACATGATATAAACACTGATTATTTATTGATTTTGATATAAAACTTCATTTTAAATGTAAGATGACAGCTGTCAGGGCTATTGCTGCCATCATGTAAAGAGAAACTGCCTGAGAATAAGAACTACACAGAAGTAAGTTGAACTGAGAAACAGAGAAAGACATATTCCTGAAAAGATAATTTGAGCCCCCATGTTCACTAATTATATAAGCCTGAACATTCAATGGCTTATCAGCAGTCTGAGCCAGTAAATCCTCTCTTTTATTACCTACACTAATTTAAGTAGTTAATGTTTTCAGATAAGAAAGGAAAGATAAAGTACCTACAAATTTATAGAAATTGATTTGAAGATCTAATTCATTGATTCCCAACTAGCAGCTGAGCCGCCTGGCTGCGGGGCATCTGGAAATAAGTGCAGGTATGTTTTTTGGTTACGAATTCTCACAAGCTAAAGATGCTGCAGGTCTGCGGTGCCCAGGATGACACTGTGCCAGAGGGAACTGCTCTGCCCAAATCAGCATCACCCCATTGAGAAGCACTGACCTAGATGAACTGATCACCTAGGAATTTAAGAATTACCCAGATTTGGTCAGGCGTGGTGGCTCACACCTGTAATCCCAGCACTTTGGGAGGCCAAGGTGGGTGGATCACGAGATCAACAGATTAAGATCATCCTGGCCAACATGGTAAAACCCCATCTCTACTAAAAATACAAAAAGTAGGCTGGTGTGATGGCGCGTGCCTGTAGTACCAGCTACTCGGGAGACTGAGGCAGGAGAATTGCTTGAACCTGGGAAACAGAGGTAGCAGTGAGCCGAGATGGTGCCACTGCATTCCACCCTGGTGAGAGCGCGAGACTATGTCTCAGGAAAAAAAAAAGAAAAAATTTCCCAGATTTGTCTGAAAATGAGAAATCTTCTATATTACCAAAAAGTTCCTCAAAAAAGTCTAACCTCATTCCCCACTTGTTTCTTCTATTTCATGGTTATCTTTTCAAAACACAAATCTGATCTTATACTTCTAGCTTACAAGCCTTAATTCAAAACTCCCTCCCAGGCCTGAGTGACTTGGCCCTTCCAGGGCCTTTCTTCACAGAAGCACACTGTTCCCCCATCACCTAAAGTAGAATCCTCTTTCCTCTTTGCCTGTGTAACTTCCACACAACCACCAGACCAAAGTCACAGTATCAGGAAAGCTTGCCACAGCCTCCCCAGCTACACTAGATCCCATCATGACTTTCAGAGCACTGTTAGCTCCTTTATAGGCCTGACTCTGACTGTAGTTTCATAGATGGCTCATGTCTGTCTCCCCACAGACTAAAAGATCAATGAGATCAGAGGCTGTGAAGGGTTTTGCTCACCATTTGATAACTCCAGTTACTATGTATTATAAGACTATAACAGATTCCCAAAAAACATTATAGCAGAAAAGGGTGAATGAAAACTTGAAGGATCTAATGTCATACAAGAAACTGAAAAGAGAATCAGAGATCTACCCCTAATAAGACCCCAATGGGGGTCTAAGAAATTATATGCATCATGAAAAATTAATTTAAGAAACATGAAATATATAAAAATATTTATATATCTAAAACTATGTAAGGGTAGTGGATAAGAAGAGTAAAAATTAAGGAAACAAATGTGCTTCATTTATTATCTTGTTGGTGTCTTATTGGCTGATTTGTATCGAACATTAAGGGAACAATAAGGGAACAAACATTGGTATCAAACATTAAGGGAACAAATAACACGTATACTTAAACCACTTTAGTGCATAGAAAATAATGGAACATTTCTTAGCTCATTTTATAAGCGTAGCATAACCCAATACCGATACAACCCAAGGATAGAAAGAAAGAAACATTGAGCCATCTGATGAATAAATATAGATGCAAAACTTGGAAATAAATATTAACACCCAATCCAGGAATAAAGAAAACATTACAATTGAATAGCCTTTATACCAGGAATGTAAGAGTGGCTCAACATTGAGTAGTAATACAGGTGTCTACTCCAATCATTTTTAAATAGCTTATCAAAATTTGATAATACCCAACACCAAATCAGATGCAAACTCACGGAAAATTAGGAATAGAAGAAAATGTTTTAAAATTGATAAATTATATCTGCTGTGGATCCACAGCAAATATACATAGCAATGAAATGTGAGAGGTACACACATCAAGAAAAATCAATATATCCCCTTGTTGATTTATGTTGCTTCCAATGAAATGTGGGAGGTACACATGTCAAGAAAAATCAGTATATCCCCTTGTTGATTTCTATTGCTTCCATTCAATGGTGTTCATTAGGTTGCAGCTAATACATTAACAGACACAAATAAATAAGTACCGTACAAACTAGAAAAGAAGAACCACTAGAACCTCTACTATTGTGCATTATAAATCACTGTCTATCTTGAAAACTAAAGACTATAAACTGGAAAAATAAGTTAACTATGGGGGACCATAATCAATACATTCACTCAAGAAATATTTTTCAAAAAAAAAAAAACTGAAAATAAGTAAATGTCCTTGGCTAGGAAGACTCCATATGCTGAAGATATCAAGTTTTCTATAAATTTAAGGCAATTCCTATATAAATTACACAACATAATGAACTGAGATTCATCACAGGAGTGCAAGGTTACTTTAACATAAAACAATCAATTGATATAATATACACTATCAATAGAATTAAAAATAAAAACCATATGATCATCTACACTGATGCACAAAAATTATTTGACAAAATGTAACACACTTGCGTGATAAAAACACTCAATAAACTAGGAATAAAAGGGAATTTCATCAACCTGACAAAGGCCATCTATGAAAAAGCCACAAATAACATCATATTTGATGGCAAAAAACTAAATGCTTCTCCCTTGAGATCAGAATAAGATAAGAAGGTCCACACTTGCCACTTCTTTTCAGTATTGTGCTATAGGTTCTAGCCAGGGCAATCATGCCAGAAAAAGAAAGAAAACAACCTGGAATAGAAAGTAAGGAGTAAAACTGTCTCCAACTGGATATGTATCTATATATATCCACTAAGAAACTAAGAAACTATAGGAACTAATACATGAGTTCATCAAGCTTGCAGGATACATAATCAATATATAAAAACCAATGTTGTTTCTATATATTTGCAGTATAAAATCAAAAAATAAAATTAAGAAAACAATTCCATTTATAATAGCATTAAAAATAAAATACTTAGGAATAAATTGGCCAAAATAAAAGCAATACTTATTCTCCAAAACCACAAAACACTGTTGAAAAAAATTAAGATCTAGATAAATGGAAAAATACCTCACGTTCATGTTTTAGAAGACTTAATTGTCTTCCAGTTGTTAAGATGGCAATACTTCAAATTGTTCTACAGATTCAGCATAATTTCTATTAGCATTCCACCTGATCTCTTTGTAGAAATTGACCTGCTACTTCTAAAATTTAAATGTATTTGTTAGGTACCCAGAAGAGCTAAAAGAATCTTGAAAAGTTGGGGAACTCACACTTCCTAATTTCAAAAGTTACTACAAAACCACAGTAATCAAGAAAGTGTACTGGCATTACCACAGAAATATAGAGCAACAGAATAGCATCAAGAGTCCAGAAATAAAATCACATTTTATGTTCAACTGATGTGCTGGGGAAAACTTGACAGCTACATGGAAATGAATGAAACTGGACCTTTACCAAACATCATATATAAAACTAACTCAAAACAGATCAAAGACCTAAATATAAGAGTTAAAAACCCTACAACTCTTAGAAGAAAATATCTAAGTAAATTTGCATGATCTCTGATTTGGCTTAGATATAAAACTAAAAGCATAAACAGCAAAAGAAAAAAATATCTAAACTGGATTTCACCAAAATCTTTGTGCCTCAAAAGACATTATCAAGAAAGTGAAAAGGCAACCTACCAAAATGGGAGAAAATATTAGCAAAGCAATTAGGAGACAAGGGAGTTATAGCTAGAATATATGAAGAACTCCTAATTAGCCAATGATAAAAAGTGGTCAATGGCTCTGAATAGACATCTGTCCTAAGACAACATACATGCGGCCAATAAACACAAGAAAAGATACTCAACATCATTAGTCACTAGAGAAATACTAATCAAAACCACACTGAGATAGCAGTTTACACCCATTATAAGAAGTCAGATAATAACAAGCGTTGGTGAGGATGTGGAGAAATCAGAACCCTTGTGTACAGCTGTTGGGAATGAAAAGTGGTGCAACTGCCATAGAAAGTTCGACAGTTCTTCAAAAAGTGAAACACAGAACTATTGTATGACCCAGCAATTCCACTCTGAGATATATACCCCAAACCACAGAAAACAGGCATTCAAACCAAAACCTGTAGAAGAATGTTCACAGTAGCACTATGTACAAGAGCTAAGATGTGGAAACAACCCAAATGTCTATCAACTGATGAATGGATTTTTAAAATGTGGTATGTATATCCGTAAAATGGAATATTATTTGGTCATAAAAATGAATGAGGTACTGAAACATGCACAGTATGTAATTTTGAAAAGAGTATGCTAGGTGAAAGATGCCAGGCACAAAAGGCTACATATTATATGATTCTTTTCAGACAGAATGCCCAGAATTGGTAAACCCACAGAGAAAGAGAGTAGACAACGGTTGCTTAGGGCTGGTGAGGCAAGGGGAAATAGGGGTGTAAGGAAGTGATAAGTTAAGGTGATAATAGCTAAAAAGGGTATCCAAGTTGCTTTATGAGTTAATGAAAATGTTCTAAAATTGATTGATGATAGTTGCACAAATCCATGATTATACTAAAAACCACTGAATCGAACACTTTAAATGGATGAGCTGTATAGTACGTAAATTACACTTCAATAAAGCTGTTTTTAAAAGAAAATAGTAATAATACAAAGAATAAGCGATAAGTGCTTCTTGCACCCCTAGTATAAGCTCAATGTCAGTCTACATTATAACTTTACATTTTTCTTAAAGGTATTCACTGATTTACAAATTCTTTCAGTTGTTTCATAACAAGAGAAGTTATTTTAACATACAATTATTTTATTTTTGTCTAGATAAAACTATAGAAATAACTTATCACAGAAAGAACGTGCTGAAGTTAATAACCTGTGTTATTCTCTAATTACCCTTAGTAAACTTCCTGTCTCTACAAGACGTTGCACAAAGCACACTTCATACTTGTCTTTTACTGTCAAATAAAAAAAAAAAAATCTTATCAGTATGCAACATAAAATCTCTAGATGAGAAAACTCTTTATTGCAGAAGGGTACTGTATTTTGAGATGGACCAGAAAAATGAGGAGGAGAAAGAGCATTTATTAAAGCACGTAACAGGGCACAAATGGTACCAAGAAAGCCTGGGCATCCATGGTATACACCCACACATTCTGAGAACTAGAAGCCACTTCTGAAAGAAGCCTCACTAGAGACCTAAAAGTACTCAGTAGCATAGGGAAATATGCCTATAACTCTACGTCATACAGCTTTCGGCTCAAAAGTGCCTGATAGCCATCTAAGAGAGAGGAATAATTAAGACTAGAACTAAGCAGAATGAACTTGAAGATCAGGAAAAAATCAATTGAGAATTCCTAACATATCCCATATATAAGAGGTGTTTTGAAGAATATAAAAAGAAACCAAATGTCTTTTCTAAGCATGGCTCTCCATTAATAAAGAAAAGCTCTGAGTTTTTGAAAAACGTTATTCAAACTTACTCCCCCAAAACTAAAAGAAGTGATAAACAGATCAAGGTGAATTCCTAAGCACTGCATTTTCATAATATTAAAAGTGCCTGTGGATAAAAAAGTGTAAATGTTATGCCATATATTAGCACCATGGGTCTAAGGGTTAAATAAAATTATACTCAGAACAAAAACAACCTACCATTATGTGTTCAAGTAGGGAATCTATTGCAACTATGTTATCAAAATATGTTCTGAAAAAAAGAAACAAAAGTCCTGTAAATAATTTTATTAGATCACAGTACATATTACACTTTGAATACATTTCTTGGTTTTGTCTACATTTAAATAAAAAACATAAATATCATTTGATTTTTGTGCTTTGGTAAAAAAAATCAGTACTGTAATATTATTTTAAAGAGATAAATGAAACTTTATCATTGACCTTAGAGTAAGGGCTCTATAATTCCAGAGAATGCAATCAGTATTTATTTTATTGACAAGCATCAGTGTAGAAAGTGTGTTGCATTTAACAAAGTATGCAGAAATAAAATTGCATCTACCATATTTAATATTTTCATTAATAATGCTGATCTAAAATAAAAATATGTAAATGTGCTAAATCTCATCAATCGTTAAATTATCACTGAAAACTGGAGAAAGTTAGTACTTAAAGTGTACTGAGAAAGTAACGTAATTCACTTGAGAAGAAATGTCGGCATACAAGTAATGCTAAAGATCTAAGGACTTTATATATAGAGTCTATATTCATTGTTATGAACAGCAAGTAAATGTTTCAGAGGCAAATAGTGCATATAATAAAATGTAAACCTGAAAAAATGTAAATCAATATGCATGTAATATATGGAAAATGTAAAGAAGGACTCTTAAGATAGACTCCACTGGCTAGGTAGTGCTTTACCTAGTTGGCTTAGGTATCCAAAGAGAGCTTTTTCAGTCTCATACTTCTTTAATTTCATTATTTCAAAAACTAACTGTAACATAAACTAGTAACTTCAAACTAATTAATGAGGATCAATAATAATTCCTGACGGGTAAATTGTTAGGTGCATTTACAGTGACATGTGAGACATAACATGTCATCATGGCTGCTGGAAGCCACAGAGGAAAAACTACATTATTACTTTAGTAAACTTGTAGGAGGACATGACCCTAAAGTTACCATGTCCTGGGGCATATTTTAGATTTCAATGATTAATTATATGAGTCAGATACATAGACGATGTCCCCTGTAGTAAATAAAAGCAATAAAAATACGTGATTTAATAAATATCTATTATATAATTGCTTCCACTGCCAGTCAAAGGGAGTTTTTCTAGGCCAAATCAGGGAAACAGAACATTTTCTCAGAAATGATAACTGAGATACTATACCCGGGAAAAATTGAATAATAATAATAATAATGTTTAACTTCCTGACGTTGTTAGAAAAACCAATTAGGACTTTTTGCAAAAAAATAAACCAGAACATTTTCCCTCCCACTGGAGCCAGTATTCTCCTGCAAAAATAGAGATATTTAGTGTCTTTAACATATTCTAAGAGAGTCTATTTAGAAAATATACATCAAAATTGAAAATTAAGATAATCACATATATATCTGCAATCCTTCACTTCAGAGTGAACGTGAATGAGAATATAACTCTACAGTCCACAATATGATTAACTGTTCTTCCCAGACTACTCGTGAAGATGGATCTTCAGTTATCAGCTGCAATAGACGATAGTCTATTTCTGCCACAGGCTGCCCTTAATTTAAACCATTGATTAATATGAGCTACTACATCCCTAGAAAAGAACACTTACTTTGATACGTCGAGTAGAAAGTCATTCAATTCAGTCTGTTTGGCAAGGCCTCTGCATACCTACCATATAAAATAATAGCTACAATTATAAGAGATTTCTGCTTATTCAAAAATAAAACTTCCAGAATACGAATTACCTTATTTATTGAAAGAAGGCCTAACACAATCACTTGGATTATAATGTAATAATAATATCAATAACCATTAATATTTACTGAATATTTAAATGTGCTAAGCATTGTTCTAAGCACTTTATATTTATTGTTTCAAGCACCACAAAACATTATAGGTTTGGAAGTTACATTTCATAATGGAGTTATAAAGATGTTAAAAACCTTACTGAGGCTTCAGAATTAATAAGTGATAGAAGCAGCATTCAGGTCTGGGTAGTCTACCCAAGTCCCTCTTTCGAACTACTTTACACTGTACTTCTAAAAACTGTAGTTGAGCACATGTTCCACCTACACTTGATAATTCAAGAGTCCTTTCTACTCGTTCTATTATACTACAGCTAGATTTTTCTTCCTAGCATACAGTTCCTCCCTCATCAACCTCAATTTGCTGAAACAGAAGTAGAAAAATAAAACCACCACCAAAAAAATTAAAAGAGAGAGGAAGAAGATACAAAGAATGCTATACTGCTACCATGTTCTTGAACTTTAAAGTCTAACCACCAGTAAAACTCTAAGTAGTTTGTCAGTTTTAAATTAGATAATATCTTCAAGAGATCCAGATATCTTAAAGTGAGAATGTTTCATAGACCACCTAGAGGAAAATTTAACTTAAGAAATGGAATCATAAAAATATCAATGCAACTCCAGTAGAAGATTATTCCTAGATTTTCAGCAGGACATATGCCATTTATTGCACAAATACATATATATATATGTGTGTGTGTGTGTGTGTGTGTGCATGTGCATTATACATATATATATGTGGATGCACATACATATAATTGCAGAATATTTAATGCAGGGAGTAAGTAAATATAACTGATTAAATTAAAATTTCTAGAAATAACAGAATATTGTAATATCCGAAAATAAGGCATTAGGTGACCTAACCTCTACTCCAGTCTTCAATGCTGTGTTCTAAAAAACACTCTTCTCCCTTAGGAAGCCCCTGTAAAAACACCCCAAAGACTCACCTGCACCTGATGTATTGCTACTGAAGCCCAGGCAAGATTTGCTGTTGCAACCTAAAAAAAATTAGAAATACATACCTGTAAGTAATAATATGTATTTTACATATGTATATAACAAGTTTTTATTAGTCACATGTAGTCATCTCAACAAAGGACTGGGGCATGCATGTATATGAAGAATTTTCTGAGATCACTGAGCTTTTGAACATTTTCCAAACACAAAGCATCAAATATTTACGAGGTTTTTCTTTTATATTTTTCCCCTTCTATTTAATTGACTTTAATGTTCTCTTGTTCATCTTAATTTTGAATAAAATAGAAAACAAACTGATTGTTAAGAGAGTTGTAGCCCAATGATTTTAACAAAATTATTATTTTTCAGTTTAACAAAAATGCTATTGAAAAGTAATCTAATGACCACTTTAAATAATGAAATATTTCTAAAACATAAAAATCAAATATATATATTATATATATATATATACACACACACATATATATATATATATACACCAGCTAACAAGTTCCTCAAAATTACTAGCTATTCTACTTTTATTATTCACTCATTCAACAAATATTCATGAGTGTCTATTATGTACCAGGCACTATTCTAGGTGCTGGAGATACTGTAGTAAATAACAGAAATAACAGAAATGGAGTAGCTTTCAGTGTACTTTAGGGAGAAGGACAAGAAAGGAAATAAGTATAGCATATAATAGATTAGATGGTGACAGGTGCTACAGAGTAAAAGGTAGAGGGAAAGAAATACTAGATAGGAGCCATTCAAATGTACATGATGTGTTCAGGGAGGGCTTTATAGAGAAGAACATTTGAGGAAATTCCAAAGGATGTGGCTGTGAGGGGGATAAGTAGAGAGAGGGAAAAAATGCAAAGGCCTGAGTGGTAGCCTGTCAGCCTTGCCTGAGGATCCAGCGTGGCTGGAGTGAGTGAGGGACAGGTGGGGCAGCAGGAGATGGGTTCATTCAGGCAAGTGGACAGGAGTTAGGCCACTGAAGGGAATTGGTTCATACTGGATGTGATAAATATCATGTTAATATTTGCTTTTAGTATTAATGAGCCAATTCAGTGAATAGTGAATGGAATGCAAATGTATTTGACACTAGAGCCTTTTATTCAGGACACAAGCTAAGAAAAAGACATTTTAAAGAAAACATAAAGACAACCAGAGTGTGAAAAATCTCGAAGGTCATTCTACTACTTTCTAGGACTCAGAATACGGCACGCATACCTTTTATTGTTATACTGGATTTTACTTAACAAAAGGACCATATTTCTTATGTAACCAGTTTCCTCTCTAAACAGAAATAGGTTTTAAAATCATCATTATTAGTATCAAAACACTGTTAAGCAAATTGTGATTTTAAATATTCATTCATGTATTTTCAGTTTAGTATTACTTAGCAATACTAACAAGCACTTTCAGTGAGCTAGGTACAACTACAAATTCTAACAGGCAGCGAGCGTTTAAAGAGCTCACCTCCTGGTGACTAAGACAGAAGGCTTCTTTGCCCCAGTGCCGATACAGCTCAAGAATACCAATCAAGTCACCAATTGCAGTGACAATCGGTAAGCAAAGAACAGACTGGATACGAGTCCCTGATTCCAGTCCAGTACCTCTTGGAAATCGTTCATCCTGAAAAACAAAAAGAGAAAAAGACATAAATTCAGTGAAATGGTCATTAAGTTATGATTCTTATTTCTATCAGAAATTGCCATGATACTTGTAATCAATAACAAGCAGTACTTTTCAAAGGAAAACTAAATGATATTTAGATATTTAGATTTATGATAGCCGCCATAAATCTTATGTAAGGAAATGTTTACTTTTTCATGGAACTTATACCCAAATATTGCTTTAACATTTCTTTATCCTCATGCAGTATACATTGAATGAATGATGAAAGTTAATTTCATATAATAAAAATAATCATAAAAGCTGATATCATCTTCTATGTGCCAGAACAGTCTCAGGGTGTTTACAGGTACAATGCCGCAGAGAAAATTACTCCAAATGTAAACACATGTGAAGAAAATTATATATCAACTTGTTTCCACTTTTAAGCCTAGAGTAACACAAAAGTGTATGTTAACAACAGTCATTCTAATTGAATCTCAAAGGCCTATATTAAGTATTCAAATCATCTAATAATGATCAATTATTTATCATAAGAAATGAAATTGGTTCTTTGATTTTTAATAATTTTCTAGCTTAGTGAAGTTACTCAAAGGAAGTACAGGGAAATTGAATGAATCAATATCAAAAGCACCAATTCTAGTTATTCAAATTCTACTGTCTGTAAGAAGTTATCAGGATAAATTAGAGCTTCATGAAATAGTATAACTCTGTACTTGTAATTTATAGATCTTTTGAAAACGTACATACACAACAGAACATTTTCAAATGAGAAGTTATATAGCATGGGCCCTCCTCTCTCCTTCCCTCCCTTCTTTCCCTTCTCTCCTTCTGTCTCCTCCTTCCTTCCTCTAGCTACCCAATTTATTCAAGGTCATACAAACAATGGTGGAAAAATCAAAATTAAAACCGAGGATTCATGGCTCCTACTAGCACTTAGAGCAATTTTTTTTTGCACTTGTATACTTGTTACCTTTAAAGTCTATATTCCATGTCATAAAATTTCATTAAAATGTCCACATGTACTGTGGAAGACTAGACTGAGGGCTCCACCTTGTCTAGTTTCTCTGTACCTATGTCCTTTGTTAGGGATCAATACCGAGTCTGGGCCTGTCCATGTGATTTGCTCTGGTTAATGGGAGGGTAGTAAATCTGATGTAAGCAGAGACTTGAAAACTCACTTGTATCTTTCCCACTACTTCTTTCAGACTCCTGCTACCATCACAAAAACAAGCCAGGATAGCCTTACTGGAAGGGGATGAGAGGCACAGGGAAAGCAGAGGGCATAAGAGGCCAGCCAGCACCTAACTGATGGCCAACTGACCTCAGACACATAGGCAAGCCCAAATGACAGCAGTCCAGATCAGCAGAATAACCCAGTCCTTAGATTCATAAGAAATAACATGTGGCTACTGTAGGATACCACTGAAATTTGAGGTAGTTTGTCATACAGCAATAGCTAACTCATTCATATGCATCCTAGCAAAATATGAAACATAAAACAGTAATCATTTAGTTTACATTCATATAAATATACACGGTACTGGCATGTGTTGAAATAAGAACTGTGCAAATTTAGCTCTTAGTTGGTAAAGGGAATTTTCCGAGTACAAAAAATTAACTTACACATCAATATACTGACCTGTAACTAGCTTTAAAGCTTTTTAAAATGAAACAGTTTAAATTATAACATCAAAATGATATGCCATCTTTCTTAATTCAATACTTTAGGTTAAAAAGATCACAAAGAGTCGAAAAGCCACTTACTCCAAGGATGTCTTCTACTAGCAATGTTTTCCTGGACTTGGCCACATAAGCAGAGATGGTGGTGCCCTGAGTGATGGGCCCAGCAGGGATGAGGCGCGGTTTTCCTTCCTTTATCCCAGGTGGTGTGAATACGCACAGGCTCTAGGGAGAAGAAAAGATGTTTTACAGACTTTCCTGTGCATATGCATAGTACAAAAAGGCATACGTGAATCTTACTCAATAGTCATAATAAATCTGTGAGTCAATTAAAAGAACAGTCATAAAATGAGGAAAGGTGCTTTGCCATGATCAAACCAGAGTATCTAAAGTGAAACTATCTCACATTTCCAATTCACAAAAAAGTGCAAACTCAAATTTAAAACTTAAATGAATGCACAGGCACAGAAACACTCGTCAAATAGCCTCCTATTTTGATACATAGAAAAAAATGAAATCAGAAAAAATGCCTCCCGTCATTGGGATCAAGATTCTATCAGACCACAAACACACACAGGGTCCAGCCTCCCTACAGACTTGATACATGTCACCTGAAGATAGAATCAGTAGCTGCAAGTCAAGTGATTTGGTTACATTCTTTATTTTCATTAGAAATCTTCCCTTCTCAGAACCTTCTCTTTATAAGACTCACTCACATTGCTTCGATGGCTAGTTTATAAAACTGCAGATTCAGAATACTCTAGATGAAATATTTGCTCTTCTCTGAGCAAAAATCTGACAAAATCTGAGTGATCCTTCCCCTTTCAAATGACTGGGTGGGAAGGTAATGTCCTGAAACTATTTTAAAATAAATAGTTTTTTTTTTTTTAAATAGAATCAGTTATTTTGATGAAATCCAAACATATGTTAAAACTACTTTCTACTAAATAAGAATTGCTACTTAAATCACGTAGAAATTGGGGGCAATGTTTTGACATAATTGTATTACGATTATCTACAAAATTTGAAAATACTAAGGTTGAGGTAAATTTTCCACAGACTTCACTTTATTTTTATCTTATGTTGGATGACTCTACCTAAGAACGAAGACAATTTGAAGCAGTAAGTATTAGACAGCCCTCTGAACCTAAGCACCTTTCTACAATACTTGTTATTATGAAGGTAGCTCTAAGGATGAGACAGATATATTTACTAACTTATCAGGTAAGTGGTTTTTAAGCTTTGTAAAATTACAGAACTCTTTCTTTCAACATGTTAAAATCAAAAGAGAATGAACCCTATCAACTTGATTTAAGAAATCCCATAAACTTGGTTTAATGAATAAGGAGGAAGGGAGAGGAAAGCAAGGCTTTGCTTTCACCCTGGGTGCTTTAAATTAATGACAAGTATAAATGATTAGAAGTTAAGTTCAAAATACCTGCATTTCCAAGCATATCTATCTAGGGTTGTGCTTAAGTCGTATTTGCTGTTAAGTACAATGAATGTGAAAAATTTATTTTAAGTAATTATTTTGAAAAGAACGAAGCTATTTAATATGTTCAAATAGAAAGTATATACTTATGGATTAAAATTTTCATATATGATGAATGACAGTTGCAACTTAGTTATTCTTTAAAAGGCTAGAAAAACCATTTTCTAGTTACTGTAACTACATTAGGCACCAATATACACATGGCATAGAGTAAGACTCTCATTAGATTCAATATCTATCATTGTCCAAACACAATTCAGTTTGTCACCCTTTCTTAAGACAGAAAGAGTAGAAAGGTAATTCAAGAACAAAAAGGAGATAAACGCAAGAAAAAAAATTTAAAAAGTGGTATATTTAGAATGAAGAAAAATTACAATTGACAATGATTTTCTCAAACTATAAGGAAGCAACTGTCCCTTTTCTGTACCAAAGACAGAACTGCAGGAAGTGAATGTAAATTGAACTGAGTGGTTTAGATAACTCTTAAAGAAGAATATGTCATAATGAAAACAGAAGGTGAACTCTGGAGCAAGCTTCCAACAGTAGCTCTGAATTTTTGTAGGGGGTGTGGAGGGAGTCATAGTTTTTGGCTGCATTTGTTTGTTTGAAAAGGTAAAACACATATTTTTTTTTATGACTTAGCCATAGGCCCTTTAAGGCTGAATTTAATCGCATGTTCAAGTTATATGTAGCTTCATAATCCAATAATAACGGACTATCGTATACATTCCTACATTATTAGATGATCATCTATTCAGTATTATAAAATATGTATTGCTTCTGTGGAGGTTTCATACGATACACAAGTAACAGATAAGCAAATACTGTACCCGAGAGTGTATGGAAAGCTCTTCTATCTATTAAGTTTGCTGAAAATAAAAGGTTTAGAAGTCTTTTAACTACTTGCTAGAATATGAAAACCTTCTCTATGTAGTTAAAAAATAATTATCAAAAATCGACTAATACTTTATAGTGGAAGCTTCATACTTGTTTTCCTAATTAGCTCACGATTTTTGTTCACATTAATCAAACAGAAATGTTTCCAATGAGAGCTGACGATAAATGCTAACAAAACATTGAATACACTGCAATATGAAGGCCAAAAACTCCAACAGAAGGGAAAATGAAGCCTAACCTCACAACACACACTTGTTTCTGACATGTTTTCATGGCTCCACTTTCCCTCCTTTATATTAGTGGTTCCCTACTCTGTGGTTTTTGTTTTGTTTGCCTCCAAACAATTTACCTGCAGAAGTTCCCTTTTTAACATTAATTTCTAATTGAGAATCAGTCACTGGTTGGAATCACATGTTTTGCAGAAGTATTTTTTTTAACTGATTTTTGTAGTTGAATGCATTGATAGGTAGCTACCTGTTACAAATATAAAAAGTCAATAATGAACCTCTAAAATAGAGGTTGAATTTTACACATATTCAGGGCTAGGGAAAAGTTAATTCAAACTCCTTTTACTCCACAGATATTGTCAAGTAGGAGGTCATGGACTGAATCATCATTTTCCCACTGAGTGAACTGCCACCTTCATCATACACTTCATCCTCAAATATACTTTAATTTTTAATTTTTAATTTTTTTGAGACAGAGTTTTGCTTTTGTTGCCCAGGTTGGAGTGCAATGGCGCAATCTTGGCTCACTGCAACCTCTGCCTCCTGGGTTCAAGCGATTCTCCTGCCTCAGCCTCCCGAGTAGCTGGGATTACAGGCATATACCATCACACCTGGCTAATTATGTATTTTTAGTAGAGATGGGATTTCTCCGTGTTGGTCAGGCTGGTCTCAGACTCCCGACCTCAGGTGATCCACCCCACATTAGCCTCCCAAAGTGCTGGGATTACAGGCGTGAGCCACCGTGCCCCACCTATCCTTAAATATACTTGGGTCTGTTTCTGAATTCCCAATTCTGTATCATTGGGTTTACTTGTAGACCACAGTTTTAATTATTATAAAAAGTTCACAGTACATGTTGTGATTTGGCAAGGCAAATCCTGACTTAGTTCTTAGTATTTCAAAATAATCATGATTTATTTTATAAGCTATACACTTTGGCCTGGGCACAGTGACTCATCCTTATAATCCCAGGGCTTTTGGAGGCTGTGGTAGGAGGATGGCTTGAGACTAGGAGTTCAAGATCAGCCTGGGCAACATAGTGAGACCCCACCTCTACAAAAAATAAAAAAATTAGCTGGGTGAGGTGGTGCATGCCTGTAGCACTAGCTACTCAGGAGGCCGAGGTGGGAGGATCACTTGAAGCCAGAAGTTTGAGGTTACAGTGAGCTAAGATTGTGCTACTATACCCCAGCCTGGGTGACAGAGTGAGATCCTGCTTAAAAACAAACAAACAAACAAACAAAAAAGATATATACTTTGCATTTCTCATTGGTGAAGTATCTACAAGAATGCATTAATCATTAATAAAAGATTAATGTAAATAAGTTCTAAAGACATTTACACAGGAAATAGGGACTTCATTTTTCAAAATCAATATAATTGCTGACTTAAAGATTTAACTGGGATATTCAGATTAATAACATAAAAAACCTTATGCTCACTATTTTCATAGAAGGATGAATAAAAACACCAGACATTATTTTAAGAAGTATTAAGCCTCTTATCCACATATTTACAATATCAAATTTATCTATAATATCCAGAGTTGAACTGGGTCTCTAAGATTAACTCCTGCTCTACTATTGTATAAATATATGAAAACTGCAATTAGAACAAGCATCTTTTAGAGGCCAGAAATAAAAACCACAACTAAAAAATAAGGAAAAACTTTAAAGTTTCAAACATTAGCCACCGCTATCGTTTCCAGAGAAGAAAGTAACTGCCTTCAGGATATCTACTTGACCAAAGGCTGCTGCAGTTCTTTAGCATTTGAGAGTTCTAGAGGTGAAGGTGACCACTAGTCCCTCCACTTCTCAACTAGCATCAATGAGATTGCCCAAAGAAGAGAAAATCAATCCTATCAGAGTCCAGGAAGTTCTAGGGGAGGAATCAGCTTTTAAATTTTTCTAAGAAACTCATTAGAAGGTAGCTAATATTTTGTGGTAACAGCAAATTTTTGTATCTATTTCTAAAGAGATAATTTAAACTAGAAAAGATTGGGTGCACAAGTCATAATCAATAGGTTGGTTCAATAAAGGAATTTAAAACATTCAAATTATAAAAATGTCAATTTGGGGAAATAAATTGATTTGGTGAAAAATGAACAAGAGAATAGACTAATACAATTTATAAAAACACCATCTTTTAATAAAATAGAAAAATCCAATTCATTGATATCAGTCAAATAGATGTTTACTTCACTTAGTTAACACTTGCCTTCATCTTTCTTTCCATGTACAATTCAAACATCACTTTATTCATGAGACTTCAATTCAATGTTAAGACTTCAACTCACAACCAGTTAAATTTTAGAAACAAGGTATTTAGGTTTACCAATACGCTATTATCCTTTAAGACACTAGATGGCACTGGATAGTAAACAAATTTGGATCTATGTAGATGGCCGTAAGTAAATAGCTTCCACATTTACCTGGAACTTGATATATGGATGACTAACTTTGTTTGCATAATTCTTAAAAATAAATCTGCTGAAGTTCACTGTGCACTTGAAAAAGGCAAACAATTACTATAAACTACCAGCTCTGAATACAAAGAATGCAATATTTCCGGTGAATGTTTAATGCATATATATTGAAGCTAAAACTTAAGATTCTTCTGCTCTTCCATTTTTATCAATTGTATCCCAAGTACAAAACTGAAAATGTGTTCTTCCCAGTATGTGGGTTATAAAAATCAAGTAACAAAAGGGCAGGGGGAAGCTATGTTCTTAAAAGAAGTATTGTGTTAGGGTGGAAAGAGCCTATAGCTTTACTTTGTAGAAAGCACAGTAACTTTGGAATGGGAGCCTAGCCTTTAGTTTTTGACTAGCTGTGTGAACTCGGACAATCGTTACCCATAAAAAAGACCTTGGCCACCTCATCCCTAAAATGAAAAGATTAAATTAAAAAATTTGGAAGTATCTCTTTTAGCTTTAGCATTCTATGAATCTAGGACTTCTAGAGTCATTTAGTTGCTCATGTTTATAAATAAAAATAACAAACAACTGCTTAACTAACATCAAACCTGTAAATTGTGGAAAGATTATTTTTAAAATAACATATATATATATCAATAAATTTACTTTTGAATTAGAAATTTAAAGGTATAAAATACATAAGGTTTTCAACTTTCACAAACAACTCTGATAGATAACAGTGGAAAAACTATAAAGACAATATTATCAGGTATGTTATACATGTAACTAAGTGTAGCCATACAAACAATAAAAGTTGAATTGAGCAAAAATTCAGTCATGAAAAAATTATTTTTTTCCCAAAAAAACATCTCAAGAGCACTTTGTCTATAGCAGATATTGCTATGCACCAGGATACAACATACACTGTTTTCTTTGTTAACTCCAGATTTCTCAGAAATTGCTTCTTCTGCCCAAAAGACATCCTTTATTTTCCCTCTCATCTACTGAGAGGTTTTAAATCCCCACTCAAATATTGTCTCCTCAGCATCCAATCTGTTTTTATGTGCTGCAGCCCCATCACATTCGTGGTCACAGAGCCCTTGAGCTCCTCTGTTAGCACATAAAAATCATGTGCTGTAACTAGTTGTTGATTTTTCTATCTCCCCTACTGCTTGTACATTCTTTGATGTCAGAAATAATTTTGTTTTTGTTTGCTCAGCAATTTAGCACAGTTTTTTGGTACTTAGCAGATGTTTTAAACAGTTTGTTAAACAAACAGCATTTATGGTGTAACATTTAACTAATGGAGGGTAAATGGTAAATTAAGGTTTAGAAAGTTTAAGAATCTTTCTAAACCATGGGCAAGGACTTCATGTCTAAAACACCAAAAGCAACGGCAACAAAAGCCAAAATTGACAAATGGGATCTAAATTAAAGAGCTTCTGCACAGCGAAAGAAACTACCATCAGAGTGAACAGGCAACCTACAGAATGGGAGAAAATTTTTGCAATCTACTCATCTGACAAAGGGCTAATATCCAGAACCTATAAAGAACTCAATCAAATTTACAAGAAAAAAACAAACAACTCCATCAAAAAGCAGGCAAAGGATATGAACAGACACTTCTCAAAAGAAGACATTCATACAGCCAACAGACACATGAAAAAATGCTCATCACCACTGGCCATCAGAGAAATGCAAATCAAAACCACAATGAGATACCATCTCACACCAGTTAGAATGGCAATCATTAAAAAGTCAGGAAACAACAAGTGCTGAAGAGGACGTGGAGAAACAGGAACACTTTTACACCGTTGGTGGGACTGCAAACTAGTTCAACCATTGTGGAAAACAGTGTGGCGATTCCTCAAGGATCTAGAACTAGAAATACCATTTGACCCAGCCATCCCATTACTGGGGATATACCCAGGATTATAAGTCATGCTGCTATAAAGACACATGCGTGCGTATGTTTATTGCGGCACTATTCACAATAGCAAAGACTTGGAATCAACCCAAATGTCCATCAGTGACAGACTGGATTAAGAAAATGTGGCACATATACACCGTGGAATACTATGCAGCCATAAAAAAGGATGAGTTCATGTCCTTTGTAGAGACATGGATGCAGCTGGAAACCATCATTCTCAGCAAACTATCGCAAGAACAGAAAACCAAACACTGCATGTTCTCACTCATAGGTGGGAAATGAACAATGAGATCACTTGGACACGGGAAGGGGAGCATCACACATCGGGTCCTATTGTGGGGTGGGGGTAGGGGGGAGGGATAGCATTAGGAGACATACCTAATGTAAATGACGAGTTAATGGGTGCAGCACACCAACATGGCACATGTACACATATATAACAAACCTGCACGTTGTGCACATGTACCCTAGAACTTAAAGTATAATTTTAAAAAAATAATAATAAAAAATTTTTTAAAAAAATCTTGCCAAGTCACACAATTATTAGTTACACAATTATTAAGTGGTGAAATAGAACTCACACAATCTAACTTCAGAACCAAAATTATTTTAATGCTAAACTACTTACGGGGAAGTTTTCCTTTCTCCCCAAGTTCTGAAAAAGTATAAGGAGCACAGGAATTCTCCTTCTTAAAGGGCTGCCCCAGTAGCAAACGAACAATGAAGGTACAGGAGCCCAGGCTGGGCTTATCACTGTCTCCCTGGGTTTAACGTGGTGCCTGGTAATGACTGGTGCTCAAAAACAGTCACATGAATCAATGCCCTACTGGTTTGTAGAAAGGCAATATTTCAACAGTGCCTTCAATCTCCTCCTTGGCTACTGGACTAATACGTTTTCGATTATCCTTTGTATTAAATAGGATAATTTATATTTTCCTTGAAAACTGTTCTAATCTAGGTTTTCACATTTGTTAGTAAAAATAATTCCTCATAATTTCTCATTTTCATTATATCTATTGTTTTACTTGTTTTTAAATTATTAAACATATATAATTATGTTTCTTTTTTTTTGTCAGTTTAGTAAATGGTTTGTCTGTGTTTTAGTCTGTTCTCACACTGCTAGAAAGAACTACCTGAGACTGGGTAATGTATGAAAGAGGTTTAATTGACTCACAGTTCCGCAGGCTTAACAGGAAGCATGACTGTGAGGCCTCAGGAAACTTACAATCATGGTGGAAGGGAAAGGGGAAATAAGGAACTTCTTCACATGGTGACAGGAGTGGGAGTGCAAGTGGAGAAATGCCACACACTCTTTTTTTTTTTTTTTTTTGAGATGGAGTCTGACTCTGTCGCCCAGGCTAGAGTGCAGTGGCGAGATCTCGGCTCACTGCAAGCTCCGCCTCCCAGGTTCACGCCATTCTCCTGAATCAGCCTCTGGACTAGCTGGGACTACAGGTAACCACCACCCACGCCCAGCTAATTTTTCTATTTTTAGTGGATATGGGGTTTCACCATGTTAGCCAGGATGGTCTCAATCTCCTGACCTTGTGATCCACCCGCCTCGGCCTCCCAAAGTGCTGGGATTATAGGCGTGAGCCACCGCACCCCGCCTGCCACACACTTTTTAAACCACCACACCTCGTGAGAACACATTCACTACCATGAGAAAAGCAAGGAGAAATCGCCCTCATGATCCAATGTGGCAATTACAATTTGACATGAGATTTTGGTGGGGAAACAGAGTCAAACCATATAATTCCACCTCTGGCCCCTCCCAAATATCATGTCCTTCTCACATTTCAAGACCAATCAGGTCTTCCCCGCAGTCCTTCAAAGTCCTAATTCACTCCAGCATTAACCTGAAAGTCCAAGTGTAGGCCAGGCATGGTGGCTCACTGTAATGGGGAGGCTGAGGCAGGTGGATCACCTGAGGTCAGGGGTTTGAGATCAGCCTGGCCAACATGGCAATACCCCATCTCTACTAAAAATACAGAAAAAAAAACTAGTCAAACACAGTGATATGTATGTGTAGTCTCAGCTACTCAGGAGGCTGAGACAGGAGAATCACTTGAACCCAGGAGGTAGAGGTTGCAGTGAGCCGAGACCATACCACTGTGCTCCAGCCTGGGTGACAGAGCAAGGCTCTGTCTCAAAAACAAAAAAATAAATGTCCATGTCTAAAGTCCCATCTGAGACAATGCAAGGCCCTTCCACCTGTGAGCCTGTAAAATCACAAATGAGTTAGTTACTTCCAAGATACAATGGGGGTACAGGCATTGGATAAATGCTCCCATTCCAAAAGGAAGAAACTTGCCCAAACAAAGGTGGTACAGACACTGTACAAGTCCAGAACCCAGTAAGACAGTCATTAAATATTAAGGCCCCAAAATAATCTCCTTTGACTCCATGTCTCACATCCAGTGCATGCTGATGCAAGGGGTGGGCTCCCAAGTCCACAACCACAGCTTTGCCCCTGTGGTTCTGCAGGGTATGGCCCCTGCGGCTGCCTTCATGGGCTGGCATTCAGTGCCTGCTGCTTATCCAGGCACATGGTAGAAGCTGTTGGTGGATCTACTGTTCTAAGGTCTGGAGGACAGTGGCCCTCTTCTCACAGCTCCACTAGACATTACCCCAGTGGGGACTCTGTGTGGGGAACTCAATCCCACATTTCTCCTCTGCACTATACTAGGAGCGGTTCTCCATGAGGGCTCTGCCCCTGCAGCAGAATTCTGCCTGGATATCCAGGCATTTCTATCATCCTTTCAAATCTGGGTGGAGGCTCCCAAACTCTTGCTTTCTGTGTACCACAGCTAGAGCTGAAGTGAATGGGACACAGGATGCCATGTTTGGAGTAGCAGGTCCTTGGGCTTGGTCCATGAAACCATTTTTCCTAGGCCTCTGGACCTGTGATGGGGATGCTGCTGTGAAGATCTCTGAAGTGTCCTGGAGATATTTTCTCCATTGTCTTGGTGATTAATATTTGGCTCCTCTTATGCAAATTTCTGCAGCCAGTGGCTTGAATTTCTCCACAGAAAATGAGTTTTTCCTTTCTACAACATGGTCAGGCTACAAATATTCTAAACTTTTACATTCTGCTTCCTTTTTAAACACAAAACCCTCTCTTTGTGAACACATATGACTGTGCCTGGCTAGGAGCAGCCAGGCCTCATCTCCATCTGAGATCACCTCAGCCTGGACTTCACTATCCACATCACTACCAGCATTTTGTTCACAACCATTCAACAAGTTTTTGGGAAGTTTCAAACTTTCCTTCATCTTCCTGTCTTCTTCTGAGCCCTCCAATTTCCTTTGCTTTTAGCCATTATAGGAGTCCTATGAAGAATTCTTAGACAGAAATTAAATACATTAAAGTTAGGGTCTAGCCCAGAAAAGAAAAGGAACCACAAGTTGGTAAATCCTAACCTAATATACTGAGTTTAATATGTGTATTATTTGGATAAATAATAATGGTATTGATAATGTCTTCTAACTTGTTTTCTTGATATCTCAGTAACTAAAAATACTACTGCTTTTCTGTCCATTTTCTCCATTTTGCTTCAGAAACTTCAATGCACCAGAATAAAAGACAGTTTCATTTTTTAACCTGATCTAATTTTTTTTTCTTTTAACAGTTGGATCTTCTTTATAAGTAATTTTGTTATAATCACATAATGATTTCCATAACAATATTTTATGTTTTAATTTTAGTGCTTTTTAGTATTTGTTTTTTTCTGCTAAATGTTCTATGTGAAAAAAAACACAATGTTTTTTCCTCCTTGCTTATATGAATGTGCATTTTTAAATTCTGTTAGAACTTCTGACATATTTAAATGTTATTTAAGTTATATTTCTCATTACATCAATTTCAGAAATAATATTTCTACTGAGAAAATGAATACTTTAATAAGTGTAAAAACTTATTAAAGTGTAATATTTTAGTAAGTGTAAAAACTGTATAATTCTGTCTTTTCTTAACCCTTAGTATTTGTTGATATGGACAGAAAATTTTCTGTCTATTTGGGTTTTATTATAATTTTGTCACTAAAGTATATAATTTTTGCTGTGAAATTGAGTTATTTAAGAAAGACTTTCTTGCTATGATTCCAAATCAAGACAATTCTTTAAAGATTGATAATTATGTAAACTATGCTACCTTTCATGTGCAAAAGAAGAAATACAAAAATATATACATGTATCTGCTTACCTAGGCAAAAGATGTTTAATTTAATATGGTTAGTTACATTTCAGAAGTATATCTTCTATTGTCAGCAATATAGCAGATTAGATCATTTGGCTGACACTTTTGAAAAAACATTTCAAATTTATTTAAAGGCTGCATAAAATATACTTTACCTATCTTTTATATTGCTTTGCTGGGTGAGAAGAATGGAAGGAATCCACAGAAATCTAAAAGGAAGTAAATAAAGGAACCGTGGGAGTTGACCAGATCCCAAAGCTGGCTTTCTCTTGAGGGAATTAACTAATGACTGAATAGACTGATCTTCTCCCAGGAAAGCCACATGGAGATTGGGAGACAGGAGACAAAAGTTGGGGCCTTTCTGTGAGGGAAGTCTAAGTCAAGACCCCTTTAGAGGGCCAAGACAGGCAACAGGCCACACATTCATCTTCGGTTGAAGGACAAATACACTTACCCCAGCAAAGAGGCTGCAAGGAAGCCAGATTATTTTGAAATTAGTACTGGAGGGAAAATAAGAATCTCCTCTGAGAAGTCACAATTGTGCATATGGATTTGACTCTTGAAGCCATACTACTTTGTAGTCTGAAAATTCATCTCAACCAGATAATTCAGTTTAAAATGGTTTTGGATTGGTAGTACCTTAAGTGACTAGCAGAAACAAATGCCTGTCTATCTCCAAGAAAGGAACTAGAAAGGCACTTCTAATAAGCCTTGAGAGTATCCATTTAAGAGCCCCATGAAAGAATAGAATTCACAGTTACAGAGAGAGAGAGAGAGGGAAAGAGAGAGGGAAAGAGATAGAGAAAGGAAAAAGAAAAAGAAAACCATAAAACACTTAAGCAAAAAAGTCACCATCTGTCAGAGTTGGACTAAACACACCCAAGAAACTGTAAATTCAAAAGAACATAGAAGAAGTATATAGTTAATGTATTTCAAGAAATAAAAGACAAGTTTGAAAATATGCACAGGAAATAAAAACTATAATGAAAACCAAAATAAATTTAAAAACAGTATCTTTATTTTAGTCAATATTCAGAGAGATAATTTATCAACCTGAACTCTATCTACCAAAGATACATTCCAGGAAAGTGGGTGAAATAAAGACAAATTCACACAAACACAAACTGAGTGTTTTCCATCAGCAAACTCTCGCTGAGGGAAACTCTAGAGGATGTATTTCAGATGGAAGAAAAATGATCCCAAACAGGACGACTTGAGATACAAGAAGAAATGAAGAACAAAGACAGTAGTAATCATGTAGATACATCTAAAGAAACACTTGAATGAACTTAAGATTTCTCAGCCCATGTCTTCTTCCTACCCATAGAAATCCCTGGGTTAAGGAAATAACAAGGGCTTAGCTCTCTAGGTGGAATGCATAAAGGGCAAAACAGAGTGAGGAAAACACAGTAATTATCCCCAAGAATGATCCTCCCAGGCAGATCAGGTATCTGTCTCCATAAAGCTGATATTCTAGCATGAAAGCCAGATAAACAAATAACCACTCAAATCACAGATAAACATGTAATCACAGACTCAGCTATGTTCTATGAAGGAGACATACATAACATTGAGAAAGCAAAATACAGTGTACAGTGGGATCCGACTTGGGAAGCTGAGAGACAGCTACAATTTCACCATGTACCCTGCTGTTCACAGGGATATTAAGTTGAAGAAGAGACTCAGTCCCTGAGATGCGGGAAAGAAAGAAGGAACAGGGAATCAGTGCCCCAAGAGAGAAGCATGCCCAGTAAATGGACTGGCCTTAGGAGTTTAGAATAAGGAGCCAGAATACGGAGCTTGCAGTGAGCTGAGATCCGGCCACTGCACTCCCACCCGGGCGACAGAGCAAGACTCCGTCTCAAAAAAAAAAAAAGAATAAGGAGCCAGAATAAAACTGAGAGGATATTGTACCAGTCCTTTAAGTTACTAAAGTAAAAGATAAGTAAAGATGAAATAATTCAAATTGATACATAAAATTACAATTTAGATATTGTAGATAGAAAACCTTTTTGCTGAATCATAAGAGGAAACTACTTCATTGAGACTAATGTATAGAGAAGTCTGCAAATAAAGCAAAAAAAAAAAAAATTTTTTTAAGCCAAGTGATTAAGAATATGGGTTTTGTAACCTAAATCCAAGCCCTGCAAAGTCAGCATTTTGGGCTCCCATCCACTGCAGCCACAGGGTGCCTGCTGCCTGCACCTCTCAGTCTCTGCCCGCAGCTGTCTCTATTCTCTTTCCACAGGGCAAGAGAGCATCCTGTAGAGGCAGCCTCAACTTCAGGGTTGTTATCACTTTCGTTCAGGTGAACGGCTAGAATTGCTGAATCCAAGATACAGGTTTTAGCAAAGAATCTGCCGGGGCCCTCACAGGCCACATGTCCACCCGGATCTGAACTAGACACCCAAGGGTAAGGGGCTGGATGTAAGCACAGCTGCGTGGCCACACAGAGGACTGCTGGAGGCGGCTCAGAAAGAGTAATGCGACATGGACCACAATAGACTGCATTCCACACATATCAGCCAATTAAAAAATAATGGCAAACTGCAAAATATTTTTCTAAAAGAAATTACTAACTTTTAATAAAAACTTGGACATTTTAAAAATAATTTTTAATGCACAGAAAAAAAGTAATATCTATTTGTTATTTTAGTAGCTTAGCCATTTTAGAATACTACCAGTGTCTGAAATATAGTTTATTTAGAAGTGGTAGTAGTATCTGAATAATGCAAATTAATAAACATTCTTATCTGTTTATATGAAAGGCACAAGGAGAGGGGCTTGGGAAATACAAGAATGAACAAGAAAATGTCTTTGCCCTAAATAAGCCTTTGTAACAAGCGTAATTTATTACAATACAAGGGAAAACAATGGCCATGGAAACGCGTAAGATAAGCTGTAAGTTAATTAAATCAGCCAATAAATATTTTTGTGCAACTATTTTCACACTCTGCAAAACTGTTATATTTAAGAGTCCTACTAAAAATCTCAGGATGCTTTTGTCTCTATTCCTAGTAACACTGTATATAATGTAAATAATTTTATACATCTTTTGATTACTCAAGAATACATGTAGCATATTGCAAAAATACATTCCAAATCTCAGATAGCAATGCCTAACACATAAGAAATGTGAAGCAAAAATGTGTCAAAGAAATTTATGAGGGAATTTATACATTAAAGTTATGAATATTAGTATTATTGGCTCAAATTATGCTAAAATACGTATACTTTTTAATACTGTATCAAAAATCAAATGCCAGTAATTGAACATCTTGAAATACTTTTGGAAGTGCCTATGTATGTTGCATTTGACGGTGGGCTGTGCTCCAGGTAAGTTAGACCAGAAACGCAGGATCCGGGCTGCCGACGGAAGACTGGAACAGCCAGAGCTGAGAATCCCCATTCCTCGACTGGCCTGAGCCTACTACAGTAAGGCAGCTTAGGGATCTAGACTCAGAGCCCTAGGACTACACCCTAGGAGTTTTAGAGTCATCTGCAAAAACTTTACAAAACACCAAGAAAACGTTCAGCTTTCTGTAGATCGTGTGTAAAGTGGGTACAAGAATTCCTCTACAACATCCAAGCTTACAGTGCCAAGTAACTTTTATACAAAACACTAAATCTAGAAACACCATTTATAACCGAGGGTACCACAAACCAAAGGAAACACACACACACACACACACACACACGATTTTATGCCTAAAAGTTGCCATGTCAGTAAAATTCTTGACTGGTAACAACCAAATATAGAAACTAAAACCAAAATGAATTTAAATGAAAAATACTTAATCATGAAATGTCTATTGTTTATAACTTTTTTAAAGGAGCTTATGATATTTTCTTATCTAGAGCACCAAAATCTAAATTTAGATACTTACATTATTGCACTCTCCAAGGAAATACAATGCAAATCCATCAGCTTTTGTGGCTGCCAAAGTAATAAGAAAAGGAAGAAACTGAGCTCAGTGGGAGAATCTAACATGTATGCATTCTCCATGGTGAGAGGCAGATGTGAGTCTTTCAAACTGATTTGTTAACAGAATCAATGGTCATGCAGTAAATGGAACAAAATCATTTATGGCCTTACTCAATAGCATAATGAAAATATCCTCTACATTTTTCATCAGTGAGTATAAAATTTAAGATATGATATCCTCAAATGCATATAGCAGTCGATGTACTACATAGTAACATATTTGTTGAACTGTAAGTATTCAGAATCATTTAATATTTTTTAAATGAGAACTGTGCTTAAATTTTAAAGTTTCTAAAATACCACAAGTGACATTTATAATATTAATTAACCAAAATTAATTAAGTATCAACCTAAAAAGCCGATGTATTCATCTACAATTGTTACTGAAGCAAATATAATTTAACTTACCTAAAATTGTTTCAGGGTCATCTGAAGGCAACTATAGCAGTTAACAGTGTAAGTCTTGGAGGGACTGCCTCAATTTAAACCCCTACTTATCTCCTTTTTACCTGTATCACTTTGGGTAAGATGTTTAACCTCTCTGTTCTATAGCTTCCTCATCAGTAAAATAACTCGTTGTACCTGTGTCACTTTGAGTAAGATGTTTAACCTCTGTGTTCTATAGCTTCCTCATCAGTAAAATAGCTCCTTTTTACCTGTGTCACTTTGGGTAAGATGTTTAACCTCTCTGTTAAACATCTTAAAATAGTGGTAATAATAAAAGCTTCCTCATCAGTAAAATAGTGATAATAATAAAAACAACCTCACGAGACCATAATAAAAATAAGTCAGTTAATGCATATAATATGCATAGACAGGTGCCTAGCATATACTTAAATATATAATAAATGTGATCACTGTAGTTGGTCTCATTAATATTTTTATTTTCAAATTAAAAAACAAAAGAAAAATGAAAGATTCAATTGTCATAGTGGGTATCCTTCTGAAAAATGTGTCCTAAAAACAAGTGTATCCTTCTAAAATAGTACTTTTCTGACATAACTTTCCCCATTCTATTCACAACATAACCCATTTCTTAAATGGTATATAAAATTGTCATTTACCCAAATATATTTAAAATGCTTATTCTCTCTTTAAAATTAATACATTTTATAAAGATGTGATTTAATTCAATAAAACCATGCTTTCCAAAGGAAACTAGGTGTGAATTAGAAGGCATAATATATTACATGTATGTATCAGGCAGATACTTATTTGGGATTAGATAATTTAGAAAGTTTTAGGTTTGACTCACTCTGGTAGTTTCATAATAAAATATTTTCACTTCAAATTTAGTCCAGAAATAGAAGTAAATATAAATGACTTTCACCTGCCTCTTAGTAAGTGAATTTTTTTTACTGCTTTTTGTAAAAAAATCTTTGCCCAGTTTTTCTAAGAGGAACACAAAATGCTTCTTACCTATTTTGATGATGCTGCTCAGTTCATAGAGGAGTAGCTGGTTGTCCCCTCCTGTGTCCAACCGTTGTTCTATATAGCTGTTTAGTTCATATACAACTCCCTGCATATTCGTATCTTGGTACTTTGGATTAAAAATAACAAAAATAAAAACAGAGTTTAAATAAAATATAATAAAAATTCCTTAGTCTGTAAAACATACTATTAACATATGTGACTTAATACACTAAGCTATTCATTATGTTTTTATAGCATGATTTAAATATTATAATCTATTTTATAAAAAAAGTAGATTAAAAATTAAAATTGCTATGACTATTTATTTATTTTGAGACAGGGTCTATCTCTGTTACCCAGGCTGGAATGCAGTGGCACTATCTCAGCTCACTGCAACCTCCACCTCCCAAGCAGCTGGGAATACAGGCACATACCACCACACCATGCCTGGCTAATTTTTGTATTTTTTGTAGATACAGGCTTTCACCATGTTACCCAGCCTAGTCTCGTACTCCTGAGATCAAGTGATCCCTCTGCCTCAGCCTCTCAAAGTGCTGGGATGTACAGGCGTAAGTCACTGCGCCTGGATATTTAGAATTATCCATAGACTGCATCTATGCAGCCTATTTATATTAAAATAGCGCTGTTACAAAGTTTGTTTCTGAAGTTTTATATATATAAGGCAACTGGATTAGTAAAAATAATATCATAGAAGAGCTTGCTGAGTGCACCTCTGTAAGATGTTAGAAAAGGCTGCTGCAGTCGCTGCACTGGGTGAAACAAGTGTCCCGTGTGTCACTCTAATTTTCCATTCCTTTCCATCTATACGGCTCCACCTTGGTCTGCTCTCATCCCTGCCACCATAGCAAGAGTTAGACGCTTGCACTGCAGCCACTGTCCCCACAGCAGTAGCCCCACAGCACGCCCACAGCACAAGGCTTCATCATGGCACCAGTGACAACAGCAGGTGGACAGGGAGATGTCAACCCCCACCCTGCTCTAGTTCAAGCTACACTGTGTATTCTCTAGAGGAATAAAAAACAGTCCTCCAACGAATCTCCCTGCTCCCAAACTTGTCTTACTAAACCTAGTCTCAAGATAACAGGTACTGTAAACTTGAAATATAAAATTCTGTCTTTCCCTGGCTTAAAACACTCCTGGGACTTCCTACTGCACTTGGAATAATAGACAAAAACGCCTCACATGGAAACACGCCACATGCTGCAAAGCATGGTTACTATCCAGCTCAGAACTTCATTTCACACCCCATTCCCTCTACCTTCACTGTCCCAACCCTGGCCATCTTTCTGCTTCTTGATCATTCCGATAACTTCCACTTCTAAAGGTCTATTACTTGCTGTTTTTCTGGAGCACTATACTCAATAAATACCTGTTGAATGAACAAATAAGTAACCAACCAATGATTGGACAAATACCACTGAACACCCAGACAATGCACTAGAGTAGGCTCTCTTCTAGTCACCAGAGACCCTAGAACAGTGAAACAATTACATCTATTGTCTTCAATAAGCTCACATTCTAGTTGGAATGGAATCAATATGTAAATATGGCAGGTTTTTGTATGTGAGTACCAGCTTGGGTTCAGTGTGCTAGTGCTAGGTTGGCTGAAATCTGTTCCCAAAAGTGGCCGATGCTCCACGAAGTTGAAACCTCAGAACTTCCCTGGTATATATTCAAAGGCTTAGCAAGATTGGAATGCTGGATTTGCCTGATGATGGGAGACCAGTTTGGCAATCCCCTGGCTATGTCCTAGGGATGCCCCCCTTCACCAAGGTCATGAGAAATACGTTTACAGGGGGAGCCCTGGAATATGTGAATATATACCTGGCCCTGGTGTGGGCCAGAAATTAATGTGGGAACTGCTGCCATATGGCTATGTTCCTTGAATTCACCCAGAAGATGGGATACTGATGTGGCAGAGGACAAGTGGGAGCACTTCACATCCAGAGACAAGGTGGGTATTGTCAGCACAATCAACAGAAGCAAAGCTGCGGAGGAATTTGGACACAGAAATATTCAGCACAGCTGCTTGATCCCAGGTGCTATGGTTTGAACATTTCCTCCAAAGTTCACGTTTTGGAAACTTCATCCTCAACGCAACAGTGTTGAGTGGCAGGCCCTTTAAAAGGCAGAGCCTTGTGAATGGAATCATGATGTTTGTGAATGGAATAATGGTATTTGTGAATGGAATCATGGTGTTTGTGAATGGAATCATGGTGTTTGTGAATGGAATCATGATGTTTGTGAATGGAATCATGATGTGATTGGGACAGTGAATGAGTTATCATGGGAGCAGGATCCTGATAAAAGGTGACTTTGGTCCTCTTCCCTTCTCTCTCTTGTACACTCTCTCTTGCTCTTGTCCTTTCTGCCATGGGATGACACAGCAGTAAGGCCCTCACCAAATGAAGGCCCCTCAACCCAGGACTTCCCAGCCTCCCAAACTGTAAGAAATAAATTTCTGTTCTGTATGAGTTACCTAGTCTCAGATACTGTATTACAGCAGCACAAAATGGACTAAAACAGAAAACTGGTACCTACAAGTGGGGCTGTGGCAATAACAAATATCCAACAATGTGGAAGCAGCTTTGGAACTGGGAAATGAGTAGAGGCCAGAAGAACTTGTAGGAAATGGCTGTAAAGAGCCTAGACTGCAATCAAGGAAGCATTAAGGGAAATTCTGGTGAGGGCTTAGAAAAAAAACAACAGGTGCAGGGAGGGCTTTAACTTTCTTAGGAATTACTTAAGTGGTCACAATCAGAAAGCTGATAGAAACATGGACAATAAAGGCTATTCTGATGAGGTATTGGATGGAAATGAACAAGATGCTGGCAACTGGAGTAAAAGCCATTCTAATGAAGTCACAAAGAACTTGACTGATCTGTAGCCATGTCCCAGGGCTATATAGAAAGCAGAACTTAAGGGCAATGAACTCAAGTATCTGGGTGCCATTCATCAAGACCACGGGAGAAAGACCGTAAAGCTGCTTCAGAGATCTCGGAGGCCATCCCTCCCATCACAGGCTCAGAGCAGGGCCTTGAGGGCAAGGTTTCCAGAAAGGTGTCCATGGAACCTCAGCTTTTGCTGCCCAGGCAACTTAGAACTCTACTCCCTGCATTCCTTCACAGTGTGAGCCTGGCCACGGCTCAAGTGAGTTCAAGTGCAGCTCCTGCCACACCTCCAGAGGGCACAAATAGTAAGTCACAGCGGTATCCACATAGCACTAACTGCAAACTTGCCGGCTGCATGAGCTGTGGTGCCACAGCAGCCTCTACCTAGATTTCAAAGGATGTAGTAGAGAGCCTGGGGCCCACAGACAAACTTGTTGCAGCAGTGGAGCCCCCACAGAGAGCCCCCAGTAGGCCAATGGCTAGTGGAGTCCTGAGAGCGAGGCCATCTCAGAGACTACAAAATGTAGAGCTACCAATGCAACTTCACAATTCTGAAGAAGCTCAGGCGTGAGAGACACCAACCTGTGAGAGCTGAAGTGTGGGCTGGCCCCAGCAAAGTCATAGGGGCAAGGATACTCAAGGCCTTGAGGAGCCTAATCCCCACTCCAGTGTGGGCAGAATGGGAGGAATGGAGTCAAAGAAGATTATTCTGCAGCTTTAAAACTTAATGTTGTTTTCTCTGTTGAGTTTTGGACTTTTGGGACCAGTTACCCCTTTTCTTGTCTATTTCTCCTCTTTGGAATGGGAGTATCAATCCTATGCCTGTTCTACCATTGAATTTTGGAAGTAGATGACTTATTTTGATTTCACAGGCTCAAAGCTGGAGAAGGTTTGTTTCAGGATGAATTGTTCCTTGAGTCTCACTCATACCGGATTTAGATGAGACTCTGGACTGATGCTGTACAAGTTAAGAACTTTGAGGCCACTGGGATGTAATTAATGCATACTACATGTTAAAAGGACATGAATTTTGGTGGCCAGGGGTGGAGTGCTATGGTTTAAATATATCTCCCAAAGTTTGTGTTAAATAATCCCCAATGCAAGAGTATGGAGAGGTGGAACCTTAAGAGGTGATTAGGACATGATGGCCCTGTCTTCATAAACAGATTAATACCATTACTGGGGGAGTGAGTTAGTTATCTCAGCAGTGGGTTTCTGAATAAAAGGATGAGTTTGGCCACCTTCCTCTCTCTCTAAAGCGTGATCTCTTGCCCTTCCACCTTCTGCCATGGGATGATGCAGCAGGAAGGTCCTTGCCAGATGCAGGCACCTTGACCTTGAGCTTCTCTGTCTCCAGAACTGTAAGAAATAAATTTATTTTATTCATAAATTTCCTAGTCTGTAGTATTCTGATATAGCAACACAAAACAAAGACAACAGTGTCCCTGGAACTGAACAGGGCAGCCTACTGACATACTTTTTTTCATTTGTTTAAACAGAAATGTTGTGGCTTAAATGAACAAAAATCTGACTTGATGACCACAAGAGAGAGTCAGAATACTTCACTGAATTCCCAGACATGAGCCAATTCGCAGGCCCAGAACTCCTTAAATAAGGAAAGAGAAAGCAAGGTCCCCTTGAAGAAGAATCCTACTATGCTGCCAAAAATTTATAGCATAGATCTTCCGCCTACCTTTCCCAAAGAGGTCTGCAGCCATTTACCTGCGTGACTGAATATTATGGGGGCATGAAGAATTATTAGACTTGGGGAACGACTGGATATCAGCTCTACCCTGACATTAATTCTTTATGATTATTATTATTTTGAGACAGGGTCTAGCTCTGTTGCCCAGGCTGGAATGCAATGCAGTACTAATTATATTAAGAGACCCAAACTCCACTGAGGTGTACCAATCAAAAGGGGCTCATGGAGATCAGGTAATCAGTGAAGTTTTAGCTCAAGGTTTGTCTCAAAAATGAGCCACAATGGGTTCTCGAACACACCCTCTGGTGATTGCAGTTTGGGAATATACTTCTGGAATAGACATACTCAGCAGGAGACAGAACTCCACACTGAAGGATCCCCATGCAGCAAGGGACTGAAGAAGTGAGACTTGGAGAAATCTGAGGGAAGAGCTTCCCAAGTAAAGAGAACAGGATAAATCAATTACTATGACCCAAAGCAGCAAAACAGAAACCTGCCAAGCAATTCTTAAGCTGCATTTCAAACTCCAAAAACTAGTAACTGCTACTATTAGGCTTTTACCTGTGGTAGCCACTCCCTGTTCTCTTCCCAAGCATGGAGAGCCTGGGCTGTGGAAGAGGTTCTCTCAGGTGTGTGTATTCTCTTCTCACATCTGCTGCCTTCCTGGGCGGTGCCTAACATTTCTGAGGGCTGGTTCCCCCTTCCTTTAGCCTTGTGGGTCCTACTTGCTTTGTTGCACACTTGACTATGGTAAGTTATTGGTCTCCAACTCAGTTTTGTGACTTTTTGTTGCTAAAGTGTAATCTTAACAGTCAAAACTTCTCAGTTATTTTCTAGCTCCAAATTTTTGTCCAAGTTTTGCTCTTACCCAGGTACCTGTTGATAGGTATTTACATAAGTACAGAATTTACATAAAAATCAGGAACACCTGAAATTCTAACGACTCTAAAATATGAGAGCATTGTTTGAGGTCACCAAAACTTATGTTATTTTCTTTATCATCTGTAAGCAGACCCTATTCGAGCTATTTCAAGTTCTGAATAACTCCAGATAAAATATTCTACTCTATCACACCCTCTCTTCCTTACTTATTCCACTTATTCCAACCACTAGTTCTGTATTTTCTTTATCCCATAGTCTTTTAAAGGAGCTTCTATGAGAATGAAGCTAGCCTAAACGAAAGCTGAGCCAAACGATAGTGAGAGACCTAAGTCATAACGATAGACTTTGAATACCTAGATCCAGCCACGCAAAAGCTTCATGTTTAAAAATCACTAGATATTTCTTTTAAATAAACCAATACATTCTCTGAATTCTTCATTTTTCATATGGAAGAAAGGAGCATTAGCCAGCTTAAGGGGAGTTTTTAGTCATTCAGTCCCTACACAAATGATACACGGCTGACTCCTTCCTCTTAGCATAGAATTCTGAGAACAGGCTCTTTAATAATGACCTGTGTGCAGGGCCGAGATCAATAACCAGCTGTTCTCCAACTCTTTTGGGCAGGAAATGGGTTGTTACAAACAAGTGAGAACAAGAAGACATTCTGGGAATTGGACAGTTTATCATGAGATTTCATTTCACATCTCTGGGCTTTAGTTTTCTCATTTGTCTAATGAGACGGCTGAATTATACTGTCTGTAAAATACTTTCCCTTTCCAACACTAACTTTCTAAGATAAGCTATGACCTAGGTTTTAAATTTTTTTCTTGTTTATATTAAGCTTCAAATTCTAATATTTAATCTAATAGAATATGTTAGCACATCCTGTTTCCTTTTGTTTCTCATTATAACTGCAAACATAACAGCAAAATGTTTTTACTGTAATTACTATTTTATATTGACATACTAACTCAGATATTAAAGGTCTATCTACATAGTTAACAAATCACTCAAACCATAATATACTGTAAAATATAAAATTACATGCAAATGTACAAGAATAAGCAAAATTGTTATTTGATTGTTCGCCTTGTGGTCATTCTATTATTTATCAGGACTGTTATGAAAGGCAAAGCTGAGGAGACAAATTACATCAATGTCAAATCACACACTTCTAAGACACTTCTATGGAAACCCCATGATAAAGGAATCAATCTCTATTAGATTGAGTAAACATGAATTCTATGGCTTGTCTAATAACAATCACAATAAGCATACTAATAAAGATGTTAAGTTTTTTACAGCATTTTTAACTTCATAAAGTCCTTTCATGCCTTTCCTAAGAGACCCTACAACAAGTTTATACTGGGCGTCACTGCAGCATTCATAATGCGAGACGAGTCAAAATTCCAAAGTAGAGTAAGTTGGGAGCTACACAATTTCCGAATCAAATTGGACACCACCATCTTCATATTGTTTCATGCTGATCTCATGCAGTACTTGTGTTTTATTTGAGCAACCACCAAAAACACAGTTTCACAAAGATAAGACCTTAAGGAAAGAACTGTAGTGATCTAATGTTAAAACTGAACTATGTCAAGCTAACATTGAAACCGAACTACATCAGGTTCTGTCCAACATATGCCACTGTGTTTCCCATGACATTTTAATATATCCTGAATGTTATCCTTGCATATTTGCTGTGGTGCCTCGGGGTATTTGGAACACAGTTTGGGAACCAGGGGAAAGCCACTCTCTTGTCTAGGGGGAAACAATATTTTACAGAATAAAATGGTAATGAACAAATCAGTGTTAATCATTGGTTCAGAAAGAAGGTAAAAGCTGGTTTAACTGGGAGGACAAATGTTCCCATGCCTGCTAAAATGAATTAGCTATGTAAACATACGTTAGACAGCCACTGAGCCAAAAAAGTTTGGAGGCAATTCAGTAATCACATGGAAACTGTGACCCCTGTTAGTCCCGAGAGTCTGTGATTCTATGAGGTGGCAACAACATATCTTGAAGGCCAACAATAAACAAGAAGTCATAATGAGACAAACGTTAAATTGGATTAATATTTAACAGCATAAAAAAGAGCTCCTCAGTTTCCAATATAAACTTCAATGCTGGAAAAATATCTTCTTCTCATCATTCTTTATATTATTCCTTTGTTTCTTTTTGTATTGTTTACAATGTTTTATTTTGACATAATTTCGATGTTACAGAAAACTGCGAGAATAGTACAAGAAACACCTTGTACATCTTTTACCCAGAACTGTAGACTGTATCTCTGTCCCCCCCTTAAAATTCCTATGCTGAAATCTTAACCCCCACTGTGATGCAACCAGGAGGTGGGAGCTTCAGAGGACTGATTAGGTCAGGAGAACAGAGCCCTCATGAATGGGATTAGGGACTGGACACTTCCACCCTGTGAGGACACTGCAAGAAGACAGCTGCCTAGTATCAGGAAGAGGTCCTCAGCAGACCCTGGATCTGCCGTCACCTTGACTGATCTTGAACTTCACAGCTTCCAGAATTGTAAATTTCTGAAGTTTATTAAGCCACCCAGTCTATGAGACTTTGTGACAGCACCTAAACTAGGACACTAAGATTTACCAATAATTTGATTTGTCTCATTTGCCTCAGCATTCTATCAGTAAATCATATCCATCAGTCTTTCTGTCCACACATGCACACACACACACTCACACGTTTTATAAATACGTTTCAATATTTAAGAGCAAGTTGGTGTGCCCCTTTATTCCGAAACACTTCAGTGTGCATTTCTCAAGTAAAAGAACATTCCCCTACAAGTTAAATACAGTTACCATGATCAGAAAATATAACATTTCTACAACAATATTAGCTAAATAAAAACACACATTCACAGTTCACCTGTTGTCCCAAAAATGTCCTATAAAGGATCATTATCCCTCACCTGTCTAAGTTCAAATCCTAGATCACATATGCTACTTAGGCATCACATTTCTTTAGCATCTTTCAATGTAGAACAGTTCCTCAGCCTGTCTTTGTGTTTCCTGAACTTGATACTTTTGAAGATTACAGGCCAATTTTGTTTGTCTGATGTTTTCTCAAGATGAGATTGAGGTTCTGGATTTTTTTCAGTGAAACAATGAAGTGATGAAGCTAGAAAGCCATAATCTGAAGAAGAGTGAGCCTGCCTGATTGCCTCCCTGACTTCCCCCATATGAACATGGAATCAAAGACTTATCTTACGCAAAAGGGCATGATCCACGATTATTGTCATTTAATTTGATGCTGAAATTGGCCCAGATTTGGCGAGGAGAAACTCCTTCAAGACAGCGCCTGTATCCTTTTGACACATCCTAACGATTCCTTCAACACTTCCTTACCTTTTTGTCACATACTTTGCCAGCCCTTGAATCAGCCATTTCTAATCCAAAGAAATCCCAATTCCATTTAGTAGAAAACGGTATTTAAAATCCAAGAGTTGGAGCTATATCACACTGCTGTCAATGCTTCTAATGCATTAGACATAGATATAGATATAGATATAGATGTAGATATGAAAGGACCTCAATACATACATACATACATACACACACACACGCACACACACATAGGTATGTATAAGCTGATAACTGTCATTCTGTATGTATTTGTCTACTTACATATACATATATTAAGAGAGATGAAAAACCATGACTCACTCTGATACCTCCGGTTCCAACCAAACACTACAATGTATATTCAACTATTCCCTATTTCTGTATCTGTAATTACCTCACCCAACATGTGAAATCTGGCTGCCAATATCCTTAATATACTTATATATTTTCTCAAGTCTAGAATACACAGAGGTAGTTTTAGAAGTGCTAAGCCATACCACTTCAAATAGTAAAAGTATTAATTATATGTTAATATTTTTTAGTTTTTTAGGCAAAATCTACAGACACTGAAATATACAAATCTTAAAGGTACAAGTGCATACATCCTTGTAACATACATCCTACCAAAGAGAACACTTCATCTCTTCATAAAGTCCCTCCCATAGTCCTTTCTAACCAATCCCTGTCCTCAAGGCAGCCAGTCTTTTAGACTTTTTCCTACCATAGATGAGTTTTGTCAGCTTTTGGAATTATTTGTAAAGGGAATCATACAGTATGTACTCTTTTGAATGTGCTACATTGGCTCAACAGAATGTCGGGGCAATTCAGCCATGGTGCTGTGTGCTTCAGTAGTGTGTTCCTTTCCATTACTGGTAGCATTCTGTTGTATTAATGTACTACAACTTGTTTATCTGTCGCACTATTGCTGGATATTTGGAATGTTTATTTCCAGTTTTGAGCTATTATGAATAAAGCCTGCTATGAACATTCTTACAGAAGTCTTTTTTGTGAACACAGGTTTTCAATTATGTTTGGCAAATATCAGAGTAAAATTTCTGGGTTGCAAGAGAAATCTATGTTTAACTTTACAAGAAGGTGCTCTCCTTTTTTTCCATGCTTTATATTCTTAAGAATAGAGTTATCCAAATGATTTAGGCATTTTAAAGGAAAAGAAGTTAAAAATAAAGGTGATCTATATCACATAAACAGCACAGGCTAAAAATCCTAACTATTCTGTAATGAGCAATTATAATGACCAGAGAAGGAAATCTGTGAGCTACACAGGCATGTGTGCAAAAGCTTGGGGGTAACACAGAGGAGTTCACTGATTCTTTGCAAATGCTTCCTTTAAAAAGCTTTAAAATCCTAAACAGCATATAAAGGACCAGTAGATATTCATCCTGAGCCTATCCTAGCACCATGGGGAAAAAAGAACAAGCAGCCACCTTCACTTGTTCTACAGTGTAACTGAGCACAGAAGAAATGCTACACAGAGCTGTTTCAAAGGATTACAGGAGAGTTAAGTAAGGCACTGTATTAGTTCCTTCTCACACTGCTAAGAAGACATACCCAAGACTGGGTAATTTATAAAGAAAAGAGGTTTAGTTGACTTATAGTTCCACATGACTGGGGAGGCCTCAGGAAACTTACAATCATAGTGGAAGGTACCACGTCACAGAGCGGCAGGAGAGATAATGAGTGCTGAGCAAAGGGGGGAAGCCCCTTACAAAACCATCAAATCTTGAGAGAACTCACTCACTATCATGAGAACAGGGGGAAATCGCCCCCATGATTCAATTATCTCCATCTGGTCATGTCCTTGACACATGGGGATTATTACAATTCAATGAACTCTGCCTGTGTTCTAGAAATGCAACAACAAAGCCGCAAGCACATCACATCTGTCTTCGGCATAGTTTACTGAACATTTTAAGCCCACTGTTGAAATGTACTGCCCCCAAAAAACATTCCTTTCAAAATATTAGTACTTGGCATGGTGGCTCATGCCTGCAATCCCACTTTCTATGCCTGGTGAAGATGCTATGAACATTTGTTGACATGATGACAAAGGATTTAGAATATTCTATAAACTTAGTTGATAAGACAGAGACAGGGCTTGAAAGGATGAACTCCAATGTTCTACTGTGGGCAAAATGCTTTCAAACAGCATTGCATGCTGCAGAGAAATCATCTATGAAAAGAAGAGTCTGCTGAGGTGGCAAACTTTATTTTTGCCTTATTTTTAAAAGTTGCCACAGCCACCCCAACCTTCAGCAACGACAATGCTGATACATCAGAAGCCATTTACATCTAGGCAAGATTCTCCCCCAGCAAAAAGACTACAACTTGCCGATGACTCGGATAATCATTAGCATTTTTTAGCAATAAAGCCACACATGTTTATTTATTATTTTTTGCTTTTTGAGACAGGATCTCACTCTGTTGCCCAAGCTGGAGTGCAGAGGCACAGTCTTGGCTCACTGCAATCTCTGCCTCCCAGGATCAAGCAGTTCTCCTGCCCTGCCTCAGCCTCCCAAGTAATTGGGATTACAGGTGCCTGCCACCATGCTGGGCTAATTTTTTTTTTTTTTTTTTTTTTTTAGTAGAGATGGGATTTCACCATGTTGGCCCGCCTGGTCTTGAACTCCTGACCTCGTGATCCTCCTGCCCCGGCCTCCCAAAGTACTGGGATTATAGGCATGAGCCACTGCACCTGGGCATTATTTTTCATTAGTGAATGCACATTGCATTTTTAGACATAATATTATTACACACTTTATAGGCTATGGTAGAGTATAAACGTAACTTTACATGCACTGAGAAACCAAAAAATTATTGTGACTCACTTTATTGTGATATTTGCTTTATTGGAGCAGTCTGAAACTGAACCCACAATACCTTCTAGATATGACTATATGTAAGGTTTTTAACAAATATTTATTTAGCAATGTGTCAAGCATTATCAGGTAAGGCTACTATTCTCATGGAGTTTAAATCCTATTGGGGGAGGGGAACAGATGAACAAGTAATTATCAACTTGTGAAAATGCCTATGACCAAAAAAGTATCTGATGCCTTTGCTGCCACCTTTAACAAACCACAATCTAGGTGTGATTGGATTTTGTGCATATCTACTCCATTACTGGAAAACTACTGTATTCTTTTTTACACAATGAGGAAATGTTCACCAAATAACCTTTAAACAGCCCTTGAATTTATGGACTAGGACCACCCATCTTTATGGGCCTAAAGCAGCTCCTCTGTTGTACCAGATTTCAAAATCTCTAGTCTAGCATAGACTTGTGGCTGCCAAGAATGGTGTGGCAAAACAGGTGGCAATTTAAAGTCTTGTGAAAGAGGAATGTGTTTAGTTCCCACTTTTAACATTTTTATCATAATCGTTTGATATCATTTTTTAGACAAAATGACTCCTTGCCTACTAACATAGTGAGTAATAAGATATGCATCTTCTATGTATCATCAGCATCACTTAATTATCATTGAATTGGGAACGGACTTTAAAAGACAAATGGTTCACGCCTGTAATCTATTGTTAAGATTATGGGTTTTGCCTTAAGTACAAACAGATCACTGTCTTTAGCAAGCATTCCCTAGTATTTAAAGGATCAATATGAACTATTTCCATACAGCAGGATATTGTATTCAGTTCGGTAGAGAAGTGTTTTACACTAATATGCTCAGGAAGCCAACGTGCTTAGGAGTGATGCTCCACACGGGTTTCTGAGGTTGCTACGGCTGTAGTTCATAAGGAGCAGCAAAGCTCCTGAAAAGAAATTTAGCCTAAAACAACCCATCCATAATTTATGCTAAGAGGTTTTCTCCCAGCTTTCACAGAACACGAATATGCATGCCTGCAGATATTTCAGCTTGTGTGATAAGGTGAATATGGACTTTTCTTGCAGTCTTCCTGTGGGGTTCTTCTTCCTGAAGAATGAGTGATTTTCCATCTGGGTGAGAAGTTACTACTGGGCTCTTTGATTTTCAAAATTCAAAATGTCAGAATTTCACTTTAACTTACTGGAACACCGTATCTGTCAACTGGTTCCTCTGGCTTCTACATCCTGTGTTGATAATCAACAAGATAGGATACCTGCCTGCACTCCAGGTATTTGTTTATAACTATCATTTTGGACCATTCAAAGCCTACCACTTAGCCAAAGCCTGATTTTAAGAAACTTCTATTTGGGGAGCTGGAAAGATACACGCTTTCTATCCACTCCTCCACATGCTTTCACTGCTACCCTTGGGTCACATCACGTTAGCCCTGTGGTTGTCAGCTGGAGTGAGTGAGGGCACTGGTGTTTAGTCCATGTTTGCTGCTACAAAGGAATACCTGAGGCTAGGTCATTTATAAATACAAAAGGTTTATTTGGCTCACGGATCTGCTGGTGAGGGCTTCTGGCTGCTTCCACTCCTGGAGGAAGCAAAGGGGAACCAGTGTGTGCAGATATCACATGACCAGAGAGGAAGCAAGAGAGGGAATGGAGTTTCAACAGCAGACTTGTTAGGGCCAAAACAAACCATACACAAACCATAGCAATAGGTAACAAGAACTGACTCCAGGTAATTCCAACTTATGTCTACTCTAATCCAGCCTTCTGTATGGTCAACCGCACTTTGAACACTGAATGACATTGTAATACTATGTCTTTGAAACTTATTGAAAATTGCTGTAAATCAGAAATGTAAACTTATTTGCATTTTCATAAAATCCAGGATTAAAAACCTTGTCCTGAAAAAGACTGATCGGTATCCTTCCCTTAGAGGATAAGGAAATCAATTTTGGTTTACACTTCACCTGATTAAACATTAAAAGCCAGATTTGCCACTCATTCATAGAAAAGTACTACCTCTTACACATTGTTTTCTTTCTAGTTCTTCCTCTGTTGTATTTGGTTATGCTTCTTTTTCTGGTAATCAATTAGAAAACCTCTTTTTAAATGGTATAGTAAGAAAAGCAATGGAAAGTGAGTAAATGGTAATTAGTTGTGAAGGAACAGGTTGAGCTGCAATAGGGAGGATTTGGGAGGCTGACAGGGCCTCTCGAAGCCCTTAAAGACTCTGTTTAGGCCATCCGCCCCCTCTGTCCCACAGCATCATCAAACTTTCTCTGTCTACTGAATCATTTCCACAAATACATAAACATGCTGTCATTTATCCCATATTTTAAGAGAAAAAAACTAAAACAAAACCAGGGCTTTTTGTTGCCTCTTTATGACTCTCCTATATATTTACCACCCATTTCTCTCCTTTCTTTTCAGGTAAAACTCCATAAAACAATTGTATCTGTTGCTGCCTATAATTTCTCTTCTCTCACAAACTCCAGTTGCTCCAAGAAAACAGCTTTCACTGAGGTCACCAGTGACCCCACACTGCCAAACCCAAAGACCAGCTCTCAGTCTTCCTTTCCCTTAAAACTCCAGCACCATTTGACATAGTTGATTCCTCTATTTTATTTTAAATAATTTTTTATTTAAAAGAAACATACACCCCTGATTCTCTTCCCACCTCTTGGATAACTGTTTTCAGTCTTCCTTTCTAGTTCTTCCTCCCTTAGAAGTCTCAGACTTCTAAATGTCATGTTCCAGGGTTGAGCCATACTCACCAGTCAGGTGATCTCATCTGGGTTTATGATTTTAGCTACTATCTGTATGCGGATGGTTCTTAAATCATCATATTACTAAGGATCTCAAATTCATATCTCTAACCCAGAACGTTTACCGAAACTCCAGTCTCATATATACAACTTACTACTTAACATCTCCCATCTGGAAATCTATTAGGCATCTCCAACTTAGCACATTCAAAAGTGATTCTCTGACAGGAACCACCCCCTGAACACACACCCTGACCTGTCCGTCCTGCAGGCCCTCCCACGGAGGGCCTCCCAGCCTTCCAAGGGCTCAGGCAAAACCCTGATGCCTCCTTTCTTCTTTCTTTTTTAATAGCACACGTCTGGATTAATCAATAATTCTTGCTAGCCCTCCCTTCAAAATAAACACAGAATTCTACCAAACCCAAGCATTTTCCCTACCTCCGTCACCACCAGCCTGCTCCAATCTCTTACTAGACTTACTACACCAGCTTCCTATTTGCCAATCACTCTTGGCAATGAAAAATTATTCTTTTAAAGTGCTGTTGAATCCATTTACTTAGGATTTCTGAGCTTTTGTTTGTGCTAATAAAACTGGTTAACAGTCTCTTAATTTAATGATTTTTCTCTTTTGTTTAATGCACTAACTTTTGTGTCAAAAATAATATTCCCTTTTGAGCTATTTTCCTAGCTTTTAAAGTGCACAATTCATATAATGTAGAAATTTCTCCTCTTTAATGTTTGGTGGAATTATTCAGCAAAAGCTTTCGGGCCTCAGGTCATTTTAGGTGGTCTTTTCCTAATTTTTTCAGTATATTCAGCTTTCTTAACTCTTCTTCAATTCTGATAATTTGTAATTTCCTCAAAATTGGCCATTTCATATAAATTTGCAATTATATTAGTATATAATATTTGCTATTCTCTATTTAACTATTGATAACTTCCCTGGTGTCCATATTTATATTCCCTTTCTCATTCCTAATGCCTGTATTTTCTTTTTTCTTAAATAGATTGCCAAAGTCAATCTATTTTATGGAATTGATGTATTTAAAGAACTATCTTTTGCATTATTAATCAAGTCTATATTTTAAATTTTGCTCCATTAATTTCTTCTCATATTTCATTAATTCATCCCCTGTGCTTTTTAAATTTGTTTTGGGTTTTCTAATAAATAATTGTAAGGACATAAATTTTAATCTTATTCTGGCTCTGTCTCTCAGGTTTGGCAGACTTTATCCCCATTTTACATTGGGGTTTAAAAAGCCATTTTTCAAAAGGTCTTTCAGATTAGAATGGCAAAGTAAGAATTCAAATCTAAGTGTCATTTATATTATACCAGAGAAGTTCTTTTGAATGTATAACACACAGAAGAAATAGAGATGCATTCTCGTAAAAGGAAATACGACTAGTTAACATACAGAAGTATGTGTATTTGCTTTAAATAAAAACATTAAAACAGTGTCACACCATTTACATGTGAAAAGATATATAATTGTTATTTTAATGGGACTACAATGAAACCTTCAACTGTAACAGTAATTTAGTTAAACCAACTTAACAGTGTGTGTTAAATGTCATAAATTAGTCATGTCCTTTGACCTAGTAACACTGGATCCTAGCATTATTCTTTAGGAAATATTTCACAAGAATAAAACTGCTATATACATAAATATAACCAGTCTACGAAAAATTAAAAACAATCTAAAGGTCTACCAATAGAATGAAAAAGTAAAAAATCATCACGCAGAAACTCAATGGGCATTTTTAGTCACTAAAGATAATTTTAGACTGCATAAAATCATGAAATGCTTATAGCACAGTAAAAACCAGAAATCAAAATAATATGTGTATTGTAATTATTACCAAGTAAATATATGCATGTGAAGAAGACACTAGAAATAAACATTCCCAACTGATATAATTGACGGGATTAGAGTGATTTCAATATATCTCAGAGGCATAGTCCTGATCTCTTGAAAATGCAAGCAGAAATGATTTCAACTGAATAAAAGTAGCTTTAGACAAAGTTCATAGGAACAGGATCCAAGAGCAGGTGTTGGAAGTAGTCTTCAAAAGGTAAATTCCAGTGTGATGCTCAACCCCAAATACAGAAATAAGAAGAGAGTCGATGGAAAGACATTTTGATATAAAGAATAACAAAACAACAAGGTCTCATATCACATAACCTCAGTCTTTTCAAAAATATAGAGGCCACTATAATTAAGAATGATGGAGACAAGGTTAGAGCCGACAATTAAGTGGAGAGAAAAAAACCTAGAACATCTGCCATGTAAAGAAATCTCATCAAGCCTGTATTTTGAAGCAAAGGAAAATGCTGTAGCCAATCAGCCAAGAAAGCTCATATTTAATAGAAAAAATAAAATAACATAAATAATCACTAAAGAAATAATGGCTTTCACAACTATGTACTGGGAATGTCTTCTCTAACATTACTGCAATCGACTTTAAGAAAATTCTATTCACGGAATAATATATGCTTGCATAATAATTATCTGGTCAGTGGTTTAATGATTTCCAAAAGGCTCAGGTACTCTTAATTTTCAAGTCATTCACTCAGTTAAGGTAATGAACAGATTCATACAGAAACTCTGAAAATTCTAAATTCTATATTCAGTGACTGATTAGTTGTAGAGCATAATTATGATCACAACTAGTCAGATGTTGCCAAAGTTTCATTTGAAATCACAGGGTACAGTTGATTATGTTTATCCTCCTGTTTGGGGGAACGTCTTTTATAGAGTTCTCTCTTACTTTCTGAGAGGTGATACTTTAAAAGAGCTGAGGCAACAAAGCATCCCACCCTAGGTCTTCTGCAGCCAGGAGGTTCTCAAGCAGTACTGTAAGAACAGATGCTAGGTAAGGAACTTCTACCATGCAGTCCCTCATGGCCCAACACTGTAAAATGTTTTAAGCAAAACAAACAACAACAACAAAAAAAAACAAAGTTAAATTGCAAATAAGAAATAACATACAAGATACAAATTAATAAGAGATCGGAATAGCAGGAAGACATTCCTGTGTGAAATCACCAAAACATTCCTTAAAGAAGTAATGTTTGGCCAGGCACGGTGGCTCAAGCCTGTAATTCCAGCACTTTGGGAGGCCCAGATGGGCAGATCACGAGGTCAGGAGATCAAGACCATCCTGGCTAACACGGAGAAACCCCGTCTCTATTAAAAAAATACAAAAAACTAGCCAGGCGAGGTGGCGGGCGCCTATAGTCCCAGCTACTCGGGAGGCTGAGGCAGGAGAATGGCGTGAACCCGGGAGGCAGAGCTTGCAGTGAGCTGAGATCTGGCCACTGCACTCCAGCCTGGGAGACAGAGCGAGACTCTGTCTCAAAAAAAAAAAAAAAAAAAGTAATGTTCACCTTCATATAAACTTTTTTCCTTCTGTGTAAACTTAACAGGGCTCTTCCAGTTCAAATTTTCAGTAAAAATATTTTGAAGGAAAAATCTGAAAAACTACCATCGAGTATTATGCTTATTACTGGGTGATGAAGTAGTACAATGACCCCCGCCATTTACATGGGTAAATTGTGACATGCAATTTACCCATGTAACAAACCTGCACATGTATCCTCAATCCTAAAACAATCAGAAACAAGGAAAAAAAAACCATTTTATGCAACTTCTTGTTAGGCTAAATGAGGTTCTAATTCTACTGTTAGTATTTGTAAGTATTCAGACATACATCTAACATCCTAAATTTTTAATGACATTACTATTACAGAGAAGTACAGCTTCAACCAAATAAAACTGGACTCTATAGAAAAATTTTAAATAAATGCCTGACATTGAGAAAAAAAGAAAAAAGCAAAAGAGAGAGAAACACAGCGAGTGAGTTTCTAAGTGTCTTTGGGCTACTGCTTTTTCGAGCTTCCATCAAACAATAGGAAAATTAAGCCCTACACATGCACCCACATCCCCGGACCTCATTCTCTGCTACTCCACACATCTGCCAGGCCGGCCCACCTGTCCACTCCCCCACTGCTGATCAATTCTTTCCACTGTGCCCTGGAACTCACTAGCAGGTGCAAACCCCTTCTATTCTCAAACTCCTCTGAAAGAAACAATTTTTCACAATTTTGCCCTAACCGAAACCTTCCTGTCCTCCTAATAATACTGTTTCCTATAACAAAACTTATTATAACATAATATAAAATTAATCTGTAGAATATAAGGTCATAAGTATTAACAGATAATTCAGAAATTTCTTAAATGCAGTAACAGAAATTTTATAAATATGAAGAAAAGACTGGCTACACCAGGAAAAATAAATATTTTCAAGTTGACATCCTATGAAAATCTCCCCCTTCTCATAGGAAATAAACAAAAGTGCAAAGGAGAAAACTGAATTAGTGATGAAATTAGGCAACTATGGCTGCTACATGCCACAAAATTCGAGACAATTTGGCTAGACATACCAATGAAGCCAACTTTAAAACATTCACTAAGAACTTAATGAAAATGTCTCCTTCCCAAGAAAATTACACTGTTGCATCAAGTCCATAAGAAATATTCTGGGGAAAGTAATGACACAAGATCCCATTTAATATACTGAGAGTTGGATGTGAGTTCACGCTCATGTCTGCAACAGGGTCCTGTATTTAGAAACACACGGAATAGAAATCCAGAGAAACTTAATGATTCACTAACTGAATTACGCATTTCTTTTAAAACTTGGCATACAGAAACACTAAATAAAATGGATACAGTCATACTGTTCACCATGCCAGGTTAAAAGGAAGACAAGATAATGAAATCTGGATTCCAGTACAGCAATTTGTTTCAATCAACCTAGAGAAAAATCACTGTGATCAGCTCCCCCAGGAGAATGTCCACAACTCCAGTTTCCTCGGGGTCACTCCAGACTGAACTGGTGCCACTGATGCTCATTATCTAGCCCTCCAACCCACTAAACAGGAAGATGCTAAGGACATTTACATGAATAGTAAACAGAGATAAGGATAATCTATTAATGAAGAGCAGATCTAACATCACTCAAGGATAAATATATTTTTGTAAAAAAAATCAGCAAATGACTCCTCAACACATAAGACAAAAAGAAGAAAAAAAACCACAAAAATATCCAAAGCCTTAGTATTATACTAATACAGAGGATAGAAACAAATTTGGGATGTCATGTGAGAAGGAAGATATGCAAAAATATTAAGGAAAGCATCTGTTTTACACTCTCAAGATAATTAAAGAATTAACAATGAGAGATTATCAAATAGTATAAGACAGATTGAAATGAAGAAGAAACACCCAAAATACAGAAGTAACCTTTAATTTTAAAAGAGTCATTATGAATTTAAGCAGAATGAGAAACAGTAGAGAAGTTCCAGTCAATGACAAAGAGAATAAATCTGAGAGGTTCTAGAATGTGTAGTAAAAGAACCAGGAAAGGAGAAAGACATGGGTATTTCTGGTGATCTTAAAGAGAACGAAATAAATGCGAAAGAACCAATGCACCAAGAAACAAGTGGCATAATACCCTGAACTAAAAAGGACTTTGAAACGGATTGAGAAAGCTCACTACATACTAGGTTAAATTACTCAAAATTAAAGCATCTACATGACCTAGTGAAAATAACAAATTCAAAGAGCAAATGAGACACTTACAAATACATTCAGAAATGAAAAAGGCAACATTTACTAAGAAAAAGAATCAGAATGGTCTCAGATTCCTTCTTGAAAACATTAAATACAAGAGTGTGATGAAAAATACTAGAGCATCTTGGGGGCTAAGTCTATACCCAAGAATTCTAGACCTGGCTAGAGTTTGGCATTTTCTAGAAACTCAGCATCCAAATACTCTTCTTAATCTGACGTTTTTATCTCCCTGTTCTTGTCAGAAATCTTTTTGACTTAGGAGCTGAAACCACTTAAAAAGAGTAACAGTAATAATAACATAAAGGATTAATACTGTGCATTAGATGGGAACAAATGACCAATAGAGATGTGACTGATAGAGTATCCCTCAAATCTCCCCCAGCCGCATCATCTCAGACCAAGGCTCCTTCCTTCGCTCACTCAGATCTAGTCAAGATGGCCGCCTTGCTATGCCTCCAGCAATGTGCCAAGCATACTCCTGTCTTGGGGCCTTTGCACTTCCTGTACCACCTGTCTGGAAAGCTCCTACTCAGTTCTCAGCATGGCTCACTCCTTCACTTCCCTTAAGTTTTTCCTCAAATGTGTTCCCAGTGAGCCTTGCCTGGCCCCACATCATCTACCCTGCCTCTCGCTTTTCTGTCTCCACAGCACTCATTACCACTGAGCACAGTGCATGTGTTATTTATTGTTTACGGACTCTACCCCATACTATGGAAATGCCATGAGTGCAGGGATTTCTATCTAGTTTATCTCTGATATATCTCAAGAGCCTAGATGAACTGGGACTCACCTAGTATTTGTTGATTAAATGACAATGACTGATTAGAAAAATATGGTAGGTTAAGATACACTGGTTTCTACAACGCATTTGACACAATTTCACATTATTCTCATAGGTGATATTTCCACACTTGGCGTTTCCTAGATGGTAATTATTGTAAAGGGGGCACAGGAAAACAACTTGGAAAAAACACTCAAATTTGAGGCTTTGAAACACAGAGAAATAAATAATATGTTAGATAACAGAAAAAAGACTGAGACTCATCTCAACAGGTTGAGATGGATCAAAACAAGATGGAATGAAGGTGAAATAAATGTACAGTCCTGCAGTTAAAATTCTACAACAAAATCTGCTGACAAAGAAACTTTTTGATCTCCTCTGACTTCACTGATTTCTCCTTCTTCCTCTCCTCTGCTGACTTTTCCACATCTTCACCACCACTCAACAAGTGGAGTGTCCAGTTTAGTGCTTGGGTCTTGACTCTCTACTCCACAGACAAGCTCTTTAAGAAGTGTCACCTACTCCCACAGCCTTAAACATCATTTATACACCACAAACTCCCAAATGCATATCTCTAACCTCTTTCAAGTGCTCAGACCAAAAAAGTTGGGAGTCGTTACTGAGTCCTCTTTTCTCACTCACCATATACAACTATAAGCCAACAATAAAACAGTAATTTCCCCAACTGACTGAAACACCCTCTTCTCAGCCAAGGGCATTCCAAAGTAGACCTGAAAATCTAGTTGGGGCAGTGATTGGGGGGCAAGGGGTTGGACATGCCTCATTATAACCTCCTCCCATTGACATTCAGGCACAGCTGACCAGCATGGACACTAAAACAGGTTTTAAGACTGATGAAACAGACTGTTTGTGGCTGTAAGACATCAAACTCCAGCCTGACTCTAGCCAGGCTAGCATCACATGACAGCAGGCCCTGAAAGAAATTGAAGTATTTTACCCCAAATATATTTCTTGGACACATTTTGAAATGGCCCTGCAAAGCTGTCTCCTGTGGGAAAAATCTATATTCTGTAGAGAAACCCCTTCCCTTTCCAGGTCTTTTCTCTGAACCAGGAGAGTCTAAGAGTCTGGTAGCTTTTAAGGTTCCAGAAGAGCTCTGAAACCTGCTACTTGGAGGCTTCATTTGCATGATAAATGCTTGGTCTCTAAAACCCTTACTATAAGCCAGACATCCCTTTCTATTGATTCCAGGTCTTTGATAATAACTCTTTCAACTATTCAACCAATTGCCCATCAGAGAATTGTTGAATCCAACTGTGACCTGGACACTACCTGGCCCCCATGCTTCCAGCTGTCCCACCTTTCCAGACCAAACCAAGGGACATGTACTGAATGATATCTTACCTCTCCCTAAAATGTATAAAACCAAGCTGTAGCCCAGCTATTGTGGACACATCTCAGAAGCTCTGAGGTTGTGTCAGAGGTATGTCCTTAATCTTGTCAAAATCAGCTTCTAAGTTGACTGTGACAGATCTCTGATACTTTTTGGTTTACGCTCCCATAAGCAAAACCTGTCTGCTCTTTCTTCTTCTACACCCAACCTCTGATCCTAGTTCACCATTACAACCCTAATCCTAGATATCATCCTCCCCTGCCTACACTCCTACACTACCACTGGGTCTACCTGTTTCCACTCTTACTGTGTATACTCTCAATTCAGCAGCTAGAAGAAGGCCTAAATACCCCCAATTCCATTCTAACCTCATTTCTCATTTCTCACTGGTCTCTGCATGACTCACTCTGCTCATCACCATGGCCTACCTCAGGGCCTCTGCAGTTGCTGTCTCCTCCTTCTGCTGATTCTCTCATTCCCTTCAGATTCCTCTCAAATTTCACTTAGGAAATTAACCTCTCTTGACCACTGCATATATGCAACAAGCCAATAAGCACCCTCTGAACCCACCATCACTTTCAAGCCCCTTATTCTGCTTTATTCTTCCATGTATTTATCACAGTATTTATCACTGCCTGATAGATGTACACACACACAAACAATATACACATCATACAAATTTTTTGAACTGTTTCCACAGCTCCCCTCTATATTATGAGAACCTGAATCCTGTCAATTTTGCTCACCATTGTATCTACACTACCTTAGAACAATGCCTGAAACACAAATGCTCAAAAAAATAATGGTCATTGAATGATAGGTTAGAAGACAGGGAGACAAAGAGAGGAAAGAAAAATAGAAAAAAGGGAAGGGGAAGAGACATAAGACCTACAGGTCTGACTTCATGAAAAAATAGTGACAGTTTACTCAAAGCTCAATAACAAGAAACGTAATGTAGTTTCTTAAAAAAACTAGTTCTCCATTAAAACCGTATTGACAAATACATAGGTTTCAAACTAAGACAGGTATCTGTCCCACCTCCTTTTACCAGGCTCAAGACAAAATTAGTCTGTAGTGTTAAGGTTGCAATGTTTTAAAGATATATTAATAATGTATAGTTTGTCCAAAGAATGTCAACCCACATCTTAAGGAGGCATATAGAAAATAAAGTTTAGAAACTAAGAAGTTTTACTAGAAAAGAACTAACATAATCCCTATACTCAAATACTAGAAAATGGCCATTTTGGGAGGCTGCTTGGTTCTAAATGAGAAAGTACTTCATAATAATTAGAACTGCCTACGCTGGGCTCAGTGGCTCAAACCTATAATCCCAGCACTTTGGGAGGCTGAGGTGGGAAGATCACTTGAGCCTAGGAGTTTGACACTAGCTTGGGCAACATGGAGAAACTCCATCTCTATAAAAAGAAAAATATTAGCCGGGCATGTTGGCACAGGCCTATAGTCCCAGCTATTTAGAAGGCTGAGGTGGGAGGATCATCTGAACTTGGGCAGTCAAGGCTGAAGTGAGCTGAGACTGTCCCACTGCATTTCATCCTTGGTGATGAAGTAAGGCTTTGCCTCAATAAAAAAAAAAAAAAAAAAAAAAAGTATATGAGAAAGAGAAAGGGGAAAGAAAAAAGAAAACAAAAACACAACAGAACTGCCGGAGAGTGTAACCATCACCTTCAGTGGAACTAGAGAGCATCCTTTCTGTCAGGGATGCGTTAGAACAGAAGCCCCGAGGCCTGTCACCATCTACTGAAAGGTTGCCCGAGGAATTTCTAAATCTGAATCTTTACTGAAAATAGTGGCATACTATTTCATAAAGGAAATTCTGAGTATTAGTCAAATAAGCATTGATCAAGGTATGGGATATCTTTTTTTTTTTTTTTTTTAAAAAAAACATTATTATAGAGATCTTGGCAACTGATACCATTTCTAGGTTATCAGCTCACACCTTTAGTATTTCTCAATTAGAGACACAGTTTTCTCCAAATTTGGCATAATGTCAGAGAATCTTATAAATAATAGCAGAGAAAAGTCACTACATATAGTTTCATCATTTTTTCTAATGGCCTTACAAGACAGTATGTGGTATTGTCAATGACACTGTCTGAACATATGGCAGCTGTGCCAATATCAACACACTAATATTTTATGACTCTGCCAAAGTTCACTTTTCAGAGTCCCCATCTTACCCTCAAACATTACTTTTTAGCATTTTCTGCTACTCCTAGCAGCTGCCAAAATTCTAGGTCCACCCCTCTCTCACTTCCTGGTAGCTTTTGAGCATCCAGACCAAGGAACTCTTCAGCTGTGAGTTCCACAAACGTGAAATTAATAACAAAGGCACCCAGTGAAACCCTGAGACTCACAGAAACCTCAAGAGTCTCCTACACTGCTATGGACAGAAGGAATTCTGCCCTCGCCTATCTCCAAATCCCCAGCCCCCAGCACTGGCCCAGGTCATTTTAGAGATTTCTTTCTTCAGATGATCAAAAATAGAGGAATATATCTGCATATGTGATTCTATTAACAGTCTTTTAATTTATATATTACAATAAAAACTGATCTCTAAGATTGCATTCAGTTCCATTCAAACTGATTATTTGCAATATTTCATCTACACTTAAGATCTTTGTGTAATACAGGAAAAACTAAGACACTTTTTTCCAAATGTAATCACTTATAATTTTATAGCATAAACAGTATGCTAAATGCTTTCAGTACTCACCTGCCATAGTTTTTAAGCTTGCTAAGGCTCTTAAAGTTAACTAGGCCATGAAAACAGTATCTTTAATATTTATAAAATTTCTAAGCAATATTATGTTTTCAACACATGAGTTGTCATCTTTTGTTCTCCCAAAAAGAAAGTGCATGAACTCAAAGGCAGAGGCTGGGCGGGTAGCAGACATGAGTAGAGCCGGCTACATGGAGGACTGAGGCTGACTCGAGAACTTCCCACCCTGGGAAGACTGCTGTCCTGTGAGAGTGACCTTACCTTCTGGTTCAAGAGAAGCCAGAAATCCAACCTTTACTACAGTGTCTCAATTTCTACATGTTGGCAACTGATTCAGAAAATCCCACAGGCACGTGTAGCCGAACAAAATGCATCTGTGTGCCGTATTCAGAATTGAGGCCTCCAATTTGCGCCCTCTCTACCGACTTTATTCCATATTAACGAGTGATACTTTGGAGAGGGAACTCAGTTTTTGCCATTATCTTTCTAACACTTTAATGTGTTAGGGTACTGAAAAATAAAACAGATTTGTTTCCTATATTGTAGTCGTAAAAATAATATTCACGTTACTTACCCTGCTGACTTCCTTAGGAGCCGATTCATCTGGGGATAGAGAAGGAAGAGGGAAAAACACAATTAGAGACTGAGTAGGTTTTAAAATACAAAATATGTCATTTGCTTTCAATAAACTTGAATGGTTTTTTGCAATGCTTCCTCTTATGAAATCTACAAATTTGATTTTTTAAAACTGTAAAGGATGAACATAACAAATTATGACTTAAGAAGTATACATTAATTTCACAGGGAAATTGAAATACCACCACCGCGTTACCTTTCTAGAGGTTCTAAAATGGATATGATATGCCTGTAAGAATAGCTACACTGTGGTATATTCAACTACACATACCTAAAACAGGGTTGATAACACTTTAGTATTCTATACAATACAACCCACATGAATATCCCAAATGACCTTTCACACTCGTGCTTCGAAGGTTACAGCAGACCTGGAGCTGGTGTGAGCTGTTCTGTTGAAATAAGAAATGTACCTGCATGGAACTCTGGTCAAGGCGTGAAACATACCCACTAATAATAGTGCTGCTTTGTTCCATGTGTCTGAGGAGTTGGGGGGTTGTTTATACCAGCTTGTCAGCATTGCTGATTGGTAAAGCGAGACTGGGGTGGTTTGCACAGGGTCTAAGTGAGAATCCCTGGATGGCTCTCCCACTGGGGCTGGCTACAGGCAAGAAAATGCCTGTGTGACCAACAGGGTGTAGAACAAGCTGGCAGACACCCACTCTCGGTCCATGGTTCTGAGTGTTACACACACAGGTCATTGATTCTGACCTGTGAGAAAGTGTGTGTCCCTAAGAGGAGGGGCTCCTGGAGCTCAGTCTGGCATCGACAGGCTCCTTGCTGTCTTTTTCCTGTAATAAACTTGAGATCTGCAAGGACTGTCATTTTGGTTCCTGTGTCTTCTTAAGCAATCAAATCCTGTTGTCTGTCACCATCAGAACGAACTTAACGTACCAAAACTGGAATGTAGCTCAATGCTTTAGGACAGTAGGTATTCAGATTGACAGTACCTAGTTTTTGTATTACTGTATTAATACACAATTGCTCATATATTTTCTTACCATTGTTGCATAATGGTTAGAGTATGGCCTCTGACTTCCCTAAGAATGTAGCACATGTAATGATGTCATAGGAAAAATGTCTTGTCTTCTACATTGAAGTGGCACCATAGAAATATTTCATTTACTCTTCAACTCCTAATCCTCTCTGAAGATGAGACTATTTAATCATTACAACAAATTTATTAACAGATTCTAAAGTTACAGAGACATATGTGCTTTTAATTTTTTTTAAAGTTTTGATCTAAACATTTAATGAGAATGTTTGAAAAAGTCAAACAATTAAAAAGTATATAATGAAAAGGAGCAATGTGTGAACAGGTTTAATACGAAGACTGCATGCAGTCACCTAGCTATGACATTATGGAATTTTCTAACCTCTGCTAGTCACCACTACAGATCTGAAAATTAGTTCAAGGACAGTGTGAATGTCCAGACATCTGTAAATAAATGTTCCTTTGGCTTTTTCTCTTAGTCTTGCTTAGTTAGTACTTCTCAGATTTGAGTGTGCATAAGATAGCCTATGACATGTGTTTACAAAATCAACAAGTTTTTGCTTTATGGGCAATTTAAAGTATTTGAAAGAAAAAAGTTTACCTATAGCCGATTTCTGGCTTTTCACCTTAGGAGTTGATTTAGAAAATCATTTTCTCCAACTTAACACTCAATTTTAGTTAAATCAATGTTAAGTCTAGTATATTTAAAAACTATAGTATTTTACTTAGCTGAGAAAATTAATGAACACAGTGGAATTTCTTGTGTAAGGGAACATTGCTTCCTATTTCTGATAGTTGGAATTTTCATTTAGTTGAATTCTCTTGCCCAAGAAAAATTTAAGCATGTTGAAGACAGAAACTTTACTTTCTCTTCTACAGTAGAGTTGCACTGTGGGAACACATATGATGGACAGTGGTCTAGAGCAGGGGTTCAGAACCGGGCCACACAGCAGGAGGTGGGCGGTGGCAAGTGAGCGAAGCTTCGTCCGTATTGACAACCGCTCTCCATCACTGGCATTACTGCCTGAGCTCCGCCTCCTGTCAGGTCAGCAGTGGCATTCGATTCTCATGGAGAGCAAACCCTATCGCGAACTGCACTTGCTAAGGATCTAGGTTGTGCGCTCCTTATGAGGATCCAATGCCTGATGATCTGAGGTGGAGCTGAGGTGGTGATGCTAGTGCTGGGGAATGGCTGCAAATACAGATTAACATTAGAAGGGAGGTTTGACTACACAGAGATCACAGGAAATTAACTGCTGGCAGACATCTATCAAAACTCTATCAGTGAGAGGCAAGTGACAAACTGCATCTGGTTGGTGGCAGGCTTTACAGTGGCAAGTGAGCTGATGTGCTTCAAATTGCACAGCTGCATCTGGTGGCAGCTTTAACCTAGAATCTGACACTTATTCAGTCGACGTGTGACCTGCCTATTATTTTATTTACCACTTCCATCTGCACCTCTTTCCCATACTATGCACTTGTCTCCGTTACAGTTTTGGTAAAGCCCAAAGTCAATCCCAGCCGAAATGAGTAAAAGACAACACTGTAGAGCTTCTTTGAAAAGGGGGAAGACCTAATCATGAGAAAACAGAAGACTCTAAGACTGCCAACGAAAAGAAAGCTGTATTTAAAAGAAAACACCAAGTCCTATTTAAATTATGGGTTCACTGCAACAGGTGATGCACATTCTCCAAGTCCACTTTGTATATGTGGTGACCAGCTATCCAAGGAAGCCATGAAACCTTCAAAACTGCATTGCCACATGGAGACCAAGTACCCTGCATTAAAAGACAAGCCTGGCTGGGCGCAGTGGCTCACTCCTGTAATCCCAGCACTTTGGGAGGCCAAGGTGGGCAGATCACGAGGTCAGATCAAGACCATCCTGGCTAACATGGTGAAACCCCATCTCTACTAGAAATACAAAAAATTAGCTGGGCATGGTGGCACACACCTGTAATCCCAGCTACTTGGGAGGCTGAGGGAGGAGAATCACTTGAACCCAGGAGGCAGAGGTTGCAGTGAGCCAAGATGGCACCACTGCACTCCAGCCTGGACAATAGAGCGAGACTCCATCTCAAAAAAAAAAAAAAGACAAGCCTTTGGAGTTTTCAAACAAAAATTTTTAAATGTGGACACCAAGAACACAGGCAATTATTGAAGGTGACCAACTTCATCAAATGCGTCTACACTGAGAGCTTTTTTTTTTTTTGAGATGGAGTTTCACTCTTGTTGCCCAGGCTGGAGTGCAATGGTGCAATCTCAGCTCACTGCAACCTCTGCCTCCCAGGTTCAAGCAATTCTCCTGCCTCAGCCTCCTGAGTAGCTGGGACTACAGGTGCCCACCACCATGTCTGACCAATGTTTTGTATTTTTAGTAGAGATGGGGTTTCATCATGTTGGCCAGGCTGGTCTCGAATTCCTGACCTCAGATGATCCACCCACCTTGGCCTCCCAAAGTGCAGGGATTACAGGCATGAGCTACTGCACCCGGACAAGAGCATCATTCTTAGTGGCTAACCGCGTTGCTGAAGCTAAGAGACCCTTTATTGTTGGTGAAGAGTTGATCCTGCCTGCTACTAAGGACATCTGCTGGGAACTTTTAAGAGAGGCTGCAGTTCAAAAGGTGGCAGGTGTTCCTCTTTCGGCTAGCACCATAACTAGATGAATTAGTGAGATAGCAGAGGATAGTGAGACACAACTGTAAAAGGAGATTAATGAATCACCGTGGCACACAATCCAGGTTGACGAGTCTACCAATGTTGACAGCAAGGCAACCATGCTTGTTAATGTGTGATATATTTTTCAGGGGGATGTGCATGAAGATATGTTATGTGTACTTTTGTTGCCAGCCAACACCACAGCTGCAGAACTATTCTAGTCTGTGAACGATTACATATCAGAAAAACTAAATTGGTCATTTTGTGTTGGTATACACACGGACAGAGCAGCTGCCATGACTGGATGGCTTTCTGGTTTCACTACTCAGGTCAAACAGGTCGCTTCTGTATATAAGCACCACGCACTAACCGACTGTGCCACTGGAGCTCCTTAGGTTGCTTCTGAATGTTAGTCTATGCACTGTGTCATCCATAGGGAAATGCTGGCTAGCTGAAAAATGTCACGTGAACTTAACAATGTTTAGCAGAATGTGATTAAAATTATCAACCACATTAAAGTACATGCCCTTAACTCACGTCTGTTCACACAGCTCTGTGAGGAGATGGACGCAGAACACACACACCTTCTCATACACGGAAGTGAAATGCTTTCTAAAGGTAGATTTCTGGCCAGAGTTTTTGAAACCACTCCAGAGATTTCTTTTAGAAAAAAAGCCACCATTGGCAGCACATTTCAGTGACATAAAATGGGTTGCAAAACTTGCTTACTTGTGTGACCTATTTAACCTGTTCAACGAACTCAATCTGTCACTTCAGGGGAGAATGACAGCTGTGTTCAAGTCAGCAGATAAAGTGGCTGCATTCAAAACCAAACTGGAATTACAGGGGTGACGAGGGAATACTGGGATTTCTGACATGTTTCAAACATTAGCAGAGAATGTGAAAGAGACAGAGCCAGGGCCTTCTTTCCCCCAGCTGACGCAGGATCACCACCTCAGCTTTCAGAAGAGCTTGAGCGATACTTCCCAACCACAAAAGAACCCCGAACCAGGAAGGAATGAATCCGCGACACCCACTTGTGAATAAGCCTGGTGAATCGACTGTCTGTGCTAGAAGAGGATCAGCTGCTTGAGATGGCAAATGACAGTGGCTTTAAAAATATGTTTGAGACAACTTCAAATCTCCATATGTTCTGGATGAAAGTCCAGGTGGAATATCCTGAGGTTGTCACAAAAGCATTGAAGAGTCTGCTTCCATGTCCAACAACCTGTCTTTGTGAAGCAGGGTTTTCTGCAGTGACAGCGACCACAACAAGATTACACAGTAGCCTGGACATAAGTGACACACTTCAGGTGTCACTGTCTCCCATCACCCCCAGATGGGACTGTCTAGTTGCAGGAAAACAAGCTCAGGGCTTCCACCAATTCTACATCATGGTGAGTTGTATCATTATTTCATTACATAATACAATGTAATAATAATATAAATAAAACGCACAACAAATGTAACATGCTTGAATCATCCAGAAACCACCCCCTCCGACCAGTCTGTGGAACAACTGTCTTCCACAAAACTGGTCCCTGGTGCCAAAAGTTTGGGAAACGCTGGTTTAGAGCATGGACTAAGGTATGAAGCCCAGATCTGCAGTCACTAGTGACATTACTTTGGACGAGGTGCCTAACTTCTGCCACCTTACAAGTTCAAAGTGAAATAAGTTAACAAAATAAATTGTTACTGAAAAAGATCATCCTCCCCCAGCCCAAAGACCATTTCAAGGTAAGAGAGAGGGAATACGGCCCCTTCCCACTCGTGCAGTTCATGACTCATTGCAGATCGTACAGGAATTTCAGGTTAAGAACCCAAGGGGTAGAATGTTCCCTTTTCCCTGTACACTTCCAGCACACACTCAGATCAGCAATGAAGCTCTCTTTGAAATAAAAGATTAGAGGAACATGGAAAAGAAGAAAATTGCCATGAATACCAAATTTTGAGGGACTGATGAGGAACAAATTGGCAAAAAGAAAGAAAGAAAGAAAGAAAGAAAGAAAGAAAGAAAGAAAGAAAGAAAGAAAGAAAGAAAGAAGTTCCAGAGGAGACTAATTTTCATGCAGCATAGGGTTTTTGTAAACAGGTGTTTATTCAACAAATACTTACTGAGGGACCACTGAGTGCCAGGAACTTATCTCTGATCTCGATAAGCTTGCATTCCAGTGGGATGAATAAATTAGGAAATGAAGAGATGAAATAATTACAGAAAATAAATATCTACGCTTGTTAAAGAGAAATTTAATTTTTAGAGAAAGATAAAGCATCTTTGATCCAAACCTCATTTTAATACTTTTTAAAAGCCTTAGCAAGAACAGTCTACAGGAAAAAAAAGGCGCTAAGGGGATTTCATAGTAAGCACACTATTCACAGCAAGAACTTAATAGTGTAGCTTTCATGGTAAGAAGTTAATTTTAAGTATTTTTTAAATCAAAATCTGGGAAAATGGTGAATAGGAGGCAGGCCTAACTTGCAGCTCCCACTCGGGTGGACAGAGCAGCCTGTGTAAACCTACATCGTGAACTTTTGCTCCAACAACTACCACAGGAACATCCCAGGCAAGCCTAGAGAATCCACAGACCCTTTGTAGGAGGTGGACTGCAGCTGCAGGCTCCATGGGACAGCGGAGGAACTGTGGGTTCCCTTGCTTTCTCAGATGGAGGCTTGTACCCTGGGGTTAAGTTCTCAGCCCTGCTCACTAGCTGTCTGGAAATAAACTCGGTGTGTTGGGGGGCATGGTGCGTGTGAGTCCAGCCTTTTGGGCTGCGGGCCACATGGGAGCTGGGTGAGGCCTGTGGCTGCCGGCTTTACTCCACTTTTCTGGTGACCTATATGTGACAGCAGAGGCCCTCTGGGAACATAACTCCATTGGTCTAGGAACCACACCCCTGTCCCCTACAGCAGTCACAGCAAGCCCTGCCCAAGGAGAGTCTGAGATCAGACATGCCTAACCCTGCCTCCACCTGATGGTCTTTCTCTACCTGTCCTGGTGGCCAAAGTCAAAGCCCACCCTGCCCACTACTGGAGAAGCATGAATATTTACCCAAAGGCGACCCTAGGGCAAGCTTGTCTTCTCCCTATACAACCTCAGCTGATGCACTATTGACAGTGCCATCTCTTGGCTGGAGAAGAACCAACACAAAACCAGCACACTAAACAAAAACACAATCGAGGACCCTCAGAGTCCATTTCACTCCCTGCTACCTCCACTGGAGCAGGTGCTGGTATCCACAGCTGAAAGACCTAAAGACAGATCACATCACAGGACTCTCTGCAGAGACTCCCCAGTGACAAGCTGGAGCCCAGTAGTTCTGCTGTGTGGCTAGATCCAGAAGAGAAATAACAATTGTTGCAGTTCGGCTCTCAGGAGGCCCCATTCCTAGGGGAAGGGGAAGAAAATCACATCAAGGGAGCACCCCATGGGACAAAAGAATCTGAACAGCAGCCCTTGAGTCCCAGACCTTCCCTCTGACATAGTCTACCCAAATTAGAAGGAACCAGAGAAACAATTCTGGTAATATGACAAAGCAAGGTTCTTTGACACCCCCAAAAGATCACACCAGCTCACCAGCAATGGAGCTAAAGCAAGATATCATCTCTGAATTGCCAGAAAAAGAATTCAGGTCAACTATTAAGCTAATTAAGGAGGCACCAGAGAAAGGTGAAATCCAACTTAAAGAAATCAAAAAAATGACATAGTATATCAACGGAAAAATCTCCAGTGAAATAGATAGCATAACTAAAAAAAAAAAAAAAAAAAAAAAAAAAAAATAACAACTTCTGGAAATGAAGGAGACACTTAGAGAATTGCAAAATGCACTGGAGAATCACAGCAATAGAATCAAACAAATAGAAGAACTTCAGATCTCAAAGACAAGACTTTCAAATTAACCCAATCTAACAATTGCAAAGAAAAAAAGAATTTAAAAAACGAACAAAGCTTCCAAGAAATTTAAAACTATGTTAAACAACCGCACCTAAGAATAACTGGTGTTCCTGAGGAAGAAAATAAATCTAAAAGTTTGGAAAACATATTTGAGGGAACAATTGAAGAAAACTTCCCCAGCCTTGCTAGAGATCTAGACATCCAAATACAAGAAGGTCAAAGAACACCTGAGACATTCATCGCAAAAAGATCACTGCTGAGGCACATAGTCATCAGATTATCTAGAGTCAAGATGAAGGAAACAATCACAAGAGTTGTGAGGCAAAAGCAGCAGGTAACCTATAAAGAAAAACTTGTCAGACTAACAGCAGATTTCTCAGCAGAAACTCTACAGGCCATAAGGCATTGGGATTCTATCTTTAGCCTCCTTAAACAAACTAAACAATTATCGCCAAGAATTTTGTATCTAGTGAAACTAAGCTTCAAAAACGAAGCAAAGATAAAGACTTTTTCAGACAAACAAATGCCAAGAGAATTCGCCACTACCAAGCCAGCACTATGAGAACTGCTGTTAATAAAAGAAACTCTAAATCTTGAAACAAATCCTCAAAACACACCAAAATAGAACCTCTCTAAAGCCTAATTCTCACAGGACCTATAAAACAACAACACAATGAAAAATACCCAAGGTATTCAATAAATAGCAGGGCGAATACAATAGTACCTCACATCTCAATACTAACATTGAATGTAAATGGCCTAAATGCTCCACTTAAAAGATACAGAGTGGCGGAATGGGTAAGAATTCACCAACCAAGGCCGGACATGGTGGTTCATGCCACTTTGGGACTCTGAGGCGGGTGGATCATTTAAGGACAGGAGTTCAAGATCAGCCTGGCCAACATGGGGAAACCCCATGTCTACTAAAAATACAAAAATTAGCTGGGTGTGGTGGCATATACCGGTAATCTCAGCTACTTGAGAGGTCGAGGCATAAGAATTCCTTGAACCTGGGAAGTAGAGGCTGCAGTGAGCCAAGATCACACCACTGAACTGGGGGACAGAGCAAGATCCAGTTTCTAAAAAATTTAAAAATACATTCACCAACCAAATATCTGCTGTCTTCAAGAGATTCACCTGACTCATAAGAACTCACATAAACTTAAAGTAAAGGGGTGGAAAAAGATATTACGTGCAAATGGACACTAAAAGCGAGTGGCAGGAGTAGCTATTCTTACATCAGACAAGACAAACTTTAAAGCAACAGCAGTTAAGAAAGACAAAGAGGGACATTATATAGTGATAAAATAACTAGTCCAACAGAAAAAATATAGGCACCTAACACTGGAGTGCCCAAATTTATAAAAGACCTAAGAAATGAGATAGATAGCAACACAATAATAGTGGTGAACTTCAATACTCCACTGACAGCACTAAACAGGTCATCAAGACAGAAAGTCAACAAAGAAACAATGGACTTACCTCATACCCTACAACAAATGGACTTAACAGATATTTACAGAACATCCTACCCAACAACTGCAGAATATACACTCTATTCATCGGCACATGGAACATTCTCCAAGACAGACTGTAAGATAGGCCACCAAACAAATCTCAGCAAATTTAAGAAAATCAAAATTATAGCAAGGACTCTCTCAGACCACAGTGGAATAAAATCGGAAATCAACTTCAAAAGGAACCCTCAAAATCAGACAAATATATAGAAGTTAAATAACCTGTGAATGAATGAATGATCATTGGGTTTGAACTAAACTATAATAGTGACACAATCTATCAAAACCTCTAGGATACAGAAAAAATGGTACTAAGAGAAAAGTGTACAGCATTAAGTGCCTACATCAAGAAGTCTGAAAGAGCACAGGTAGACAGCCTAAGGTCACACCTCAAGGAGCTAGAGAAACAAGAACAAAACAAACCCAAACCCAGCAGAAGAAAAGAAATAAGCAAGATAAGAGCAGAACTAAATGAACTGAAACAAACAAAAAAATACAAAGATAAATGAAACAGAAAGGTGGTCATTTGAAAAGATAAATAGGATTGAGAGACCATTAGCAAGATTAACCAAGAAAAGAAGAGAGAAGATCCAAATAAGCTCAATAAGAAACAAAACATGAGCTATTACAAACAACACCACACAAATACAAAAGATTATTCAGGGCTACTGTGAACATCTTTATGTGCATAAACTAGAAAACCTAGAGGAGATGGATAAATTCCTGGAAATATACAACCTTCCATGATTAAACCAGGAAGAAATAGAAATTCTGAACAGATTAATAACAAGCAGCAAGATTGAAATGGTAATTAAAAAGTTACCAACAAAAAAGTCCAGGACCAAATGGATTCACAGCTGAATTCTATCAGACATTCAAAGAAGAATTGGTACCAATCCTGTTGACACTATTCCACAAGATAGAGAAAGAGGGAATCCTCCCTAAATCATTCTATGAAGCCAGTATCACCCTGACACCAAACCCAGGAAAAAACTTAACAACCAAAAAAAATAAAACTATAGACAAATATCCCTGGTGAACATAGATGCAAAAGTCCTAGCTAACCAAATCCAACAGCATGTTAAAAAGATAATCCTCCATGATCAAGTGGGTTTCATACCAGGAATGCAGGGACGGTTTAGCATTCACAAGTCAATAAATGTGACACACCACATAAACAGAATCAAAAACAAAAATCACACGATCAACTCAATAGATGCAGAGAAACTATTTGACAAAACAGCATCCCATTATGATTAAAACCCTCAGCAAAACTGACATAGAAGGGACATAACTTAAGGTAATAAAAGCCATCTATGACAAACCCACAGCCAACATTATATTGAATGTGAATAACTGAAAGCGTTCCCTCTGAGAACTGGAACAAGACAAGGATGCCCACTTTCACCAGTTCTATTCAACATAGTACTGGAAGTCCTAGCCAGAGCAATCAAACAAGAGAAAGAAAGGGCATCTAAACTGGTAAAGAAGAAGTCAAACTGTCACTGTTTGATGATGACATGATCACATACTTAGAAAACCCTAAAGACTCATCCAAAAAGCTCCTAAAACTGGTAAATGAATTCAGCAAAGTTTCAGGATATAAAAATAATATACACAAATCAGTAGCCCTGCTATACACCAACAGCAACCAAGCTGAAAATCAAATCAAGAACTCAGCCCCTTTTACAATAGCTGCAAAAAAATAAAATACTTAGGAATATACTTAACCATGGAGGTGAAAGACTGCTACATGGAAAAGTACAGAACACTGCTGAAAGAAATTATAGACAATATAAACACATCCCATGCTCATGGATGGGTAGAATCAAAACTGTGAAAATAACCAGACTGCCAAAAGTAATCTACAAATTCAATGCACTTCCCATCAAAATACCACCATCATTCTTCACAGAACTAGAAAAAAAAAATCCTAAAATTCATATGGAACAAAAAAGAGCCCACATAGCCAAAGAAAGGCTAAGCAAAAAGAACAAATCTGGAGGCATCACATTACTCAACTTCAAACTATACTATAAGGCCAAAATCATCAAAGCCTGCTTTCCGTGCTCATTCCACAGGATGAGAAAATAAATCTAAGTCACACACTGGTACTATGGAAACCTTTGTGATTGACTTCACTGCACCTCTATCCTTCAACACTATCCATCTCAATTTGCCTTTCAGGCTACAGTTATTATTAGCCAGGATGGTCTCGATCTCCTGACCTCGTGATCCGCTCGCTTTGGCCTCCCAAAGTGCTGGGATTACAGGCGTGAGCCACCGCACCTGGCCAGTTATTTTAATATTTCTAAGTGAAGCACACCTATCTTCTCTTTATGGGAGATAAGTATTTCCATGAACATTCATAAACCATTTATCTTTTTTATATGCATCTGTATCTTAGGAGTTGAAGCAGCACATTCAACCTCCCCCAGCCATTTCTAGCATCTCTAACAATTATGCAATCTTAACAATTCGTCCACAAGTATTTACCAAAAGTTCTACTTCATGCCAGACACTGAATAAATGTCTCCATTGGCCCAATCAGACTGAAGAAAATGACTTAAATTTCATGGTTTTGAGAGAACCACAAACAAGAAAGCTTTTCGGACCTAGCCAGTGGTGGCAGCCACGTTATAATCACAAGGGCATCAACCTGAAATCAGTAACAACACAGCAAGGAAGACAGAGGGAAGACAGGAGGGGAAAGGGGGAAGAGAGGGAGAGGGGTTGGAGGGGAAAGGGAGAGAGAAAGGGATGGGAAGGAGAAAAAGAGGGAGGGGAAAGACATGAGAAATTGAGTCTTCAGAGACATTTCCAGCCAAATTAATCAGCCAACCTTGAAGCCTGACTTACTTAGGGACTTTTTAAATATGCAAGATAGCTAATTTCCCTATGAAGTCAATTTTACCAGGTAAAACTAAAAACACTCAAGACAGCATTTAAATGCAACAAAATGTTACAAGGACATTACTTTTACATCATTAAATTAATACATTGTTATTTAAAATAAAATCTTGTAGAAAACTCTCGTTCTTACAAAATAATAAATTCCTTTGCTCTAATCTGGTTTGGCTCTATTTATCCAACTGGAATACACAACACATAAGGCTCTTTTCACTCCAATAAGGCTGGTTTCACTACACTCTCAAATATGTTTTGCTGACTATTAACTCAAAGTCCTTTTATCTTCCAACAAATATGTACTGAGTACTTACTGTCTGTCACAGTTCTTTATGTTTACAATATCTTAGAGAATAAAAAAGAGACAATAATCCTTGTCTTCATGAAGTTGTATTCTAAACGCAGGTGACTGTCAATCAACTTGATAAATAATTACATCATACAGCAGGTTGGAAATGTTTGGTTGGGAGAATGCAGACCAGGATAAGGGGATCCGGAAGGCAATGAGGGAAGAGGATAGGGAGCAAGATGCAGTATAAAAAAGTGTGGTTGCAGCAGTCTCCTGGAGAAGGTGAGCTAAAATAAACAAAGCAGCCACCCAGGAAAAAACTCCAAGCAGAGGGCTCAGCCTGCACAAAGACGTTGAGACGCAAGTGTGCCTGCCATACTCCTGCCACAGAAGATGAGCCCCTTATTTCCAAATACTAAGTCCTTCAAGACTCAGCTCAACTTCTAGTCTGAGAGGACCTCTCAAGAGCAATAAGCCCACTGATCTCTCTTCTCTCAGAACTTTTCTATGTTCTTTTCCTGTTAGGAAAGCAGAATATGACAGAAATAAGGAAGACAGGTTTGGAGTTAATAGATCTTTTTTCAAATCTCAGCTTCACTTCCCAACCATACATGGGTTTCTTTACCTTTCCAAACTTGCCTACCTTATGTTTTTAAAATGAGATGATTTAGGATAATGTTAGGATTAAATGAGATATGGATAATTCTGACACAGAGAGAATGCTCAATAAATTGTTTTATTCCTGTCCATTCAACTTAACATTAACTCTCTTCTGCCTTCCACTGATAGCTGGACACACGTGAAGGACTTAACTTCTTAACTAAATATAAATTTCTTGACAATAAGAGACCACATCTAATATTTCTTTTATATTACTGAAAAATAAAATCATTCCAAAATGATTCTGTGATGATTAAGACATTGATAATAATGTTTTTGCATACAGAACATTTTTATTTGGTCACGAAAAGAGTGCTAAAATGCTAGAAATTGCTACTTTGACCAGAGGTTTAAAATCTCTTTGTCTAACTATTAAAGATGGTTTCCAAAATCAGTTTGTTTTATCTTCATTCTTACTACATATGTTTTAAGCATCAAAAGCTAGGCATTTGTGGAAGAACATGAGTCATGTAACCAAGAACCGGAGTACCATTTTAACTGATCTGCGCTAATAAACCCGCTACTTTGCAGAGTTACTGATGACAACACGTGAAATAAACTACAAATCACTGTATGGTTGGAAGATATAAAGAACTACATACTTGTGATATTTTTCGTCAGAAATAAAAAATGGGGGTCACATATAAGTTCACAAGCCATATCAAAAAAAAAAGGAAAAGCAATCATTTTCTTCTCTGAGAGATTGTAATGATTTTTAATAACTTGTAATCACATTTTCTGACATACAATGTTGTAGTATAATCTTTTGTACTTAATTATATATAAACAGAATGACACCATCCCATCACCGTCACCATCAGTGACATTAACACGAAGCTTTCCAATTCCAGAAATGGAAAGTGATGGCTTAAGAAGCCACAGTGTGAACTGCAGATGTTCTTCTCCTATAGAAAATGTAACAACTTGTAAAGTACCTTCCTTTTATTTCATTTTAGAGACATGAGAAATATCAATATATATACTAGCATAACTACTATTTACATAAGATGATATAGTTTTCTCTCATATCTAAAAGAAAAGATCACGTGTAAATTGGATTTCACTTATCAAGGACATAAAAGCAAAGTTCAAGAAAGTCCTCATAATACAGTCATGTAATTAATATATATGTTACTCTTCTTTTCCACAGTTTACTTCATAGAACTTAGTCATCTCTAAATGATCTAGAACTGTGTTGATTCTGTAACTTGAACCTAGATGCTATCAGGACCATGAGCAAATGCAACCAACCTTAAGGTTTCACCATCAGAAACCTCAGCAAAATCTACCCCAGAGAGGCCAAGACATGAAATTTTTTCTTATAGTTATCTGAATATATCTACCAATACATTAAGAGCTGCAGAAATATATAAACATATCTATGGTCATGACAGAAAAAACAAGTAAACGTAAACTCTGTTGACATTTGAGGGATTATTCACTGCCTTAACTTGGATATTCAATAATACCTCAAAATTCATAGTGTCAAGTGGCTATGTATAAACAGCTAAGAGACTTTAGAATTATGAATGAAAATTTACTAAGCCTTCCTAAAACTCTTACAATGTTTTGTGCCTCTTTAGAAACATTTTTATTATGTTGATTTGGTATTGAGGATGTGGGGAAATGAGAAGTCCAAAGCTTTCTTACTGTATTTATAACAATTTAGGTCAGGCACTGTGGATCACACCTGTAATCCTAGCACTTTGGGAACTAGGGTAGGAGGATAGCTTGAGATCAGGAGTTCGAAACCAGGTGCAGCAACATAATGAGACCCCGTGTCTACAAAAATTAAAAAATAGCCAGGCACAGTGGCATATGCCTGTAGTCCTGGCTACTCAAGTGGCTGAGGAGGTAGGCTATGGCAGGAGGATCACTTGAGCCCAGGAGTTCAAGGCTGCAGGGAGTCATGATCCTGTTACTATACTCCAGACTGGGTGACAGAGTAAGACCCTGTCTCAAAAAAAAAAAAAAAAAAAAAAAAAAAATCAGTAACAGTAAGGGTTTAGCATCAAAGTGTGACCTGGTACTTTTCTGAGGTTGGAAAAAAAATCCCAGAATGTATTGTTCCCCTCAGATTCTAGCAATTCTCTGAGGTGTACAAGATTCCATGAAATATGGCTATCACACATTACTCTATCAGCAGAGATCCTAACTGGAAAGTGTTCATAGTATAAGATCCTGGCACTAAAAGGAATATAAACATTAAGAACTCAGAATGAAGTTTAAAGTTGTTGACCAAATTTTCTCATTTTGAATAATAAGCTGGGTCATGTGCTGTAAAAGTTCCTAGCTGTCTGCAAATCAATTAACTTACTTTTGAAAATGTTTTTGTTATTATCAGAGTCCACGATTACTCTAATGACTACTAACTTCATTTGTACATCTTAGAACTCCTCTTCTAAAACTGTTCAAAGGAAAAATTAAAATAGCAGCTCTATTATATCTGCAGGTAGTAGTTTCACATTCATTCCACTTATTTGACATTAGATCAAATGTACATTATTAGATAGAATAAATTTATAATATTAAGTCTCTTCTTGGTTTCTGTGAACACTGAAAATTATGAGACCAGAGTACTTTGCATTAAAAAAAAAAAATTCTTAATGTCCGCAGATAGGTAAAGATAATGAGTGGTTCTCTCTCTGCTTCAGACCATCTGACAAGGTAGACATACGAAAAAAGCCAAGGGGAAGAGTCTGATCAGGTCAACAGCAGCCAAAGGGAAGAGTCTGATCAGGCCAACAGCAGCCAGAAGGACAAGCAGCAGAGGAGGAGGTTGTTTACCCCATGGCAGTGAAGCACGATCCTGCCTCAAGTACACTTACATCTCCAGAAGGAATGCAGCCTCACTACAAAATACTACAAAATACACACATGTACACTGGACATATGTTTATTTTATTTATTATCAATACCACTCAAAGAAATAAGAAGCCAGGCAAATGCTTAGAGCCCTTGAGACAGATACTAGCTAATAAAGACTAGAAATGGAAAAAAAATGAATAGTCTACAATGTTCAGCAATGTGGCTGAATTGTGTGTTAATACACAATCCAACTTCTTCAACATTTCCTTCGTATCAGTTAGGCAATTATCCCTCGTAGACAATTCTGTATTAAGACATTTTACCTAATTTAAAACTATTAGCAGCTTACAGCAATGATCAATGAAGATTCATTTCCCTTTGTCTATAGTTTGAAATAAGTGACAAAACTTTATACTTTTATAAAAGGCAATTTTATCCATATGCTGAAAGAAAACTAACTATATATAGTATTAAAAACAATGTTCCACTTTTGCTTATGAAGGATTAACTGCTACAGAAATTGCCTTCTAGTAATAAACAACTTTAGAAAATCAGAAGAAAATACGTGAAAAGAAAGTTTTTAGACACTGAACACAAGGCAATGCAAGACACTGATCCTAGTGATTTAAACACATAGGAAAAAAAAAAGTCAATGTTCATTTAGGATAAAAGCTCATAGCAAACTAAAATTTAAGGAGATTTCCTTAACATGGTAAAGGAATCTATAAAAAATCTACAGGTAGCATCACACCTAATGGTGTAAGATTAAATGCTTTCCTACCAAGATGGAGAACAAGGCAAGAGCATCTGCTCTCCACACTCCTATTCGACAATATATAACTGTATTTCTACCATGCTGAATATGCAAATTATATTCAACATTATTCAGTATTCTCACCACTATCCTTTTCAGTAAAATTTGAAAATCCATATATACATACACACACATACATACAAATTACATATATTTAACATTATATATAATAGGTATTATGTATCCAACATAGATTAAAAAGGAAAAAAAAAAAAAACTATTCCGAGATGGCATGATCACCTAGGTAAAAAGTCCTGATGAGGCCGGGTGCGGTGGCTCACGCCTGTAATCGCAGCACTTTGGGAGGCCAAGGCAGGCGGATCACGAGTTCAGGAGATTGAGACCATCCTGGCTAACATGGTGAAACCCTCTCTCTACTAAAAATACAAAAAAAAAAAAAAAAGTCCTGAGGAATCTACAAAAAACTACTAGAATGAATATGTGAGTTTAGTAAGGTCACAAAATGCATGGTAAGAGAACTTCAAATCCTAAATAAACAGTTAAGTATACCCTGTTCAAGGATCAGAACTGTTATCAATTTTCCCCAACTTGATCTGTAGAGTAAATACAGGCAATTCAAAATCTCAACAGGCTTTCTGTCAAACTTGACAAGGTATCTGTAAAATGTATATGGTAATGTAAATGACCCAGATGAGCAATTCATTTTTTGAAAATAAATAAGTTGCAGAAGTTATGCTACATTCCAAGACTTCCTACACAGCTACATTAAACAAAACAGTCTGGTACTGACATAATGAGAGACATGCAAATCAATGAACCGAAACAGAATGTAGAAATAGACATATGTATATATGTGAATTTAGGCAAAGATACCAAAGTGATTCAATGAAAACAGGATAAGCTTTTTCAACAAATGGTGCTGGAAGAAATGGATATTCATAAACAAATTAACCTTAACCCTTACCTCACATGATATATAAAGATTAACGGGAAATAAATAGATGAACATATAAGGGTGAAAACTGTAAAATGTATATAAGAAAATAGGAGAATATATTGAGTTAGGCAATGATTTCCTACAGTAGACACAAAATACACAAATCATCAAAGAAAAAATTGATAAAACAGACTTTATCAAATTTAAAAACTTTGGCTCTTCAAGAGACACTGTTAAGAAAATAAAAGCCACAGACTGGGAGAAAGTATTTTCAAAATATGTATCTGGCAAAAGACCTATAACTAAAATACATAAAGTTCTCTTCCAACTCAATACTAAGAGAATGAAGACTCAAATTTACAAAGCAGCAAAATATTTGAATAGATTCTTCACAAATGAGGATATAGAAATGAAAAAACTCATTAAAATGTTTAACATTTTTAGTTATTAGGAAAATCCAAATTATAATAAAAAGAGATATCACCAAGTACCCGTTAGAATGGAGAAAATTAAAAGAACGTGAAGCAATGGGATTTTACAGTACATTGTTAAACGTGTGGCGTATCTGAACAATGGGATACTACAGAACCACGAAAATGAAGAATGTACTGATACACACAACCACCTCTGCAAATCTCACAACCATCATGCTAAGTAAGAGAAAGCAGACGCAAATGGCTTCACACTACTGAGTGTCTTTACATGAAATTCTACAAACTATAATGATAAAAGGCGATCAGAGGTTGCCAGGAACTAAAGGAGGGTGTAGGGTGTTGTAGGGTGTACGAGGGAACATTACCTGCAGACAGGTATACGGGGACTTTCTGAGATGGAAGAAACGTTGATTGGGATGGTGGTTACAGGATAGTACACATTCATCAAAATTCATTAAACTATATACTTGATCAGATTTATTGTAAGTAAATTATACGTCTATAAAGCTGATTAAACAAAGAAACAAGAAAAGTATGTCTTCTCCTTAAGCTTGAACTCGATGTGAAGCAAGTCCCATGATTTCTTTCTTCCACTCTTGGCTTGGGTTTCCATTCAAGATCCCATCTTGTCTAGGGTGTGCTCCTGGACCCAAGCTTCAACACCAGCTGAGGGCAGCAGCAGGAGAGATGTTCACGTGTCCTTCATCCCCTAAAATTCTTTTCACAGCCACAAACAACCTCAAGGTTATTCCTCCACATTTACTAAGAACTTCTCAACGTGACTAATATTATTCCTTCCCCTTAAAACCACCTCGAATTATTCTGCACAGCATCAACATCCACATGGAAGAATGCGGGGGGCTGGATGGCAAGCAAACCAATGCAGTCTGCACAGGGAACGATGGAGTTGTTCTGGCAATAAGGAGTTTTCAGCAAAACTTAAGGGGCCAGCAGGAAGAACAAGAGTTCATGCAGAGGCCTGTTGGGCAAGGACAGCCACAGGTCTCTGCCCAATCAAGAAATAACAGGCCTGGGAAACTTGGCACTAGATTCAATAAGAACCCAGAGAATCAACCTTGAAAAGCCAAAGCCTCCTTTTCTTCACTACTATGATGCTCCCTAAGTTTCCCAATATATCCACCTGTTCACTGGAACAAAGAAAAGTTAGAAAGAAGCCATTAAAGACAGGAACTCTTAGACCAACCAACTCTGGAAAATAGTTTGGTACTTTCTGAAATCCTAGTTTTAGATATTTACCCAAGACTAAGTATCTAAAAGACCAAGTATCCAAAAGAAATGAACTTAATGCAAAAAAAAAATAAGTAACTGAAAGATCTTTATGGATAAGATGGTTTTCCACTAACAGTGGGAAATATAACCCAAAAGCAGAATAAGATCAGGTAATAAAATTATGTTATTTTGCATACCCAAGTCAATCTTGCTACTGTATTTCCACAAAGAAAGCCAAAATTATTGTCATAAAATTCTTTTTTTAGCATCTGTTAATTAGAATCAATTACAAAAGTGAATTAAACATTTATTTGCAGAAAAGGCTGTATAATTCAAAAGCACTGCTACTTGTGGCTCTCTAAAAATCTGTAAAACTGATGACAGGGAATAATTCTAGAATCCTACCAAGTAGACATAGGTAAAACAATTATAGCCTAAGGAGGAAAAACTTTTTTAGAATATCATTTTGGAAAATTTGAGAAGATAACCACTAAAGAGAGAAAAGAGGTCATGTGGTTAAAGTAAAACGCATTAGAGTTCAGTATTATGATGATTTATTTAAACTATATTATAGATTTATTAAATACATATATTAAATACATTAAATACATATATTAAATACATATGTGTATTTAATGTATATAATAAATCTATGCTATATAAAATATAGCATAGATTTATTAAAACTATAAAAAAAAAACCATGACAGCATTAAATATTCAGAATGGTTTAAAAATAAATTACAGCATCATTAACTTAGATAAATGACTGAACATTCTTCATCTCTAGCATGATCCTGGCCCAATATGCTGAGGTCTCCAAGACTCACTGGCCCAATATGCTGAGGTCTCTAAGACTCACTACGGTTCTCCAGCACAGCTGTAGCCACAACAACAGCTTCTTGGGGTTCAAGTCAATGTGCTTAGAGCTAGTCATTCATTTACTATCAGAAAATCTAAAGCTTTTGGTACTGAACACTGTGATTTAAATTTTGCAACTGACTTTTCAAATGTTTCTCAATAGGACTAGCTTTTATTTCCAAGTAAGACTTTATGTGGAAACCTCATATATTAAATAGATTAAAAGAAATACGGTGGCAGATATCATAATTGGCTTAACATAAATTCCAACCTCCTCTGGGAGCTCCCTTTTGTTCCGCTTAGGCTGGAAAGCTAAAAACTACATTTTCAGATTTCCTAGCATCTTATCAGGTACTATTACTAAGGTGACACTGAATACAGAACTGAGTTAAGTGGGAAGAAAGCAGGGCCTGCGGTTCCCACTTTCCTGAGGAGTATCAATCCACAGCCACCAGATTCCTGTCGCCTGGGCTTCCTACAGACAAGGAGCAACTTCAGCAGTCACAGTCAATGATATGAAATTTTGGGGCCTGAAAGCTTCTCTTCGTAGCTCTGCCTAGAGATGATCCCTCGAGTCCTTCTAATGATTTTTAAGTCACTTAATGTGTTTCTTTCTAACTTCCATTGTTTTCTATTACCTATAACCAAACCCAAAGATAAGTGTTTTATTAGTAAAAATTTACTTTAAATGTTATAAATTATGAAACATCTCATGATAAAGCCAACAAATAATAAAAAATCCATTGCCTCACAAATTCAAAAGACTCCAGTTTAAAATGGCTCAAATATATTTACAAATTTTCTTCTTTAAAAGTTAAATCAATAAATATATAACTACTCACATTTCTTATAACAAGAAACATCCAAACATACAATAAGCCAACCACTGTGTGCCATTTTGTGATTAAATATACACTGATTCAACTTTCAAATAAAATGATGATGAGAGTCAAAATATTACTAATATGATACTTTTAAAAGAAGTTCAAATAAATATGCAGCTAGGTTACTATAAGCTTTGCCTGAGTTTTGCATACAAATGAGTTGAACTGACAGTACAAAGTTAATCGGTCAGTGGTCTCCAACATATTAAAACTTGGTATAATTAAATATGTCTGTTGTCTTATTATAGTTAAAACTGCCCAAAACTATTTTGGGGGCCTAAATTCTTTTGAGGCAAAGCCATAGACCTTCTCTCAGAGAAAACAATATACATTTTAAAAATCTTACATATAGGCCGGGCGTGGTTGCTCAAGCCTGTAATCCCAGCACTTTGGGAGGCCGAGACGGGTGGATCACGAGGTCAGGAGATCGAGACCATCCTGGCTAACACGGAGAAACCCCGTCTCTACTAAAAAATACAAAAAACTAGCCGGGCGAGATGGCGGGCACCTGTAGTCCCAGCTACTTGGGAGGCTGAGGCAGGAGAATGGCGTGAACCTGGGAGGTGGAGCTTGCAGTGAGCTGAGATCCGGCCACTGCACTCCAGCCTGGGCGACAGAGCAAGACTCCGTCTCAAAAAAAAAAAAAAAAAAAAAAAAATCTTATATATAATCTCAGAAGGATCACATGAACTCCAGTTTGATTTCACCATGATCAGGTCATAAATTGGTTGCACTGAAAAGCTGGTCAGTACACAAAGCATTTTAAATTCTGAATTCTAAGGAAAAAAACCATAAAATTCTTCAAATATTCTAAAAGTAACACACATAAAAATATAAACAATAAAACAATACCAAATATGTAGTGAAAAAAATACTACTACTTCTTTTATTTTTCAATTGTATTTTCTAAGTCTACACTGCCTCCACTCATGGTAGCCACTGGCAGCCAGTGTTCCTCTTGGGGAATGTCTTTTCCCACTTTTTTCCATTCCCATATTAACATAACTATATAAGTACTTTTGTTGTTTTTTTCCCCCCCCACTGAAATGGCACTGTACTATAATGTTATATTGCAGATTAATTTTGTCACTTAGAATTTCACATTCCTTTCTAGACCATAGAGTTCCAACTCAATTTTTTGAATATATGTATAACATTTCATACAATAAATATATCACAATTTATCCAATATTTCCCTTTAGATGGACATTTAGGTTGATTTCAGTATTCTATCTCTGTAAGCAATGTTGTGATAAATATTTTGGCACATATATATTCAATATTCTCCCTACTTTAAAAACATTGAATATTCTCCTAAAAGAAGAAAGTTACCAACAGAGGTTACTTTTCTATAGAGGAGATTTTACACAGTGTATAATAGAAAATAAGTACAGATGAACAGTAATATTGGCTAAATAAGCATTTGTGGGCACATCCAACATACTATTTCCACGTAACAGTGCCATGTCTGATATGGTGAAAAGAAAAATTGTTCTTGAGAATGTATCTTTGATTGAAAGGTACACAATCTCCCTAAAACTTCTGGTACTAATAGGCTTTGCCTTGACACTTGGTTTCAAGGATTTTAAGCTAAAGTAAGGCCATGTGCCTTACCTGTCATTCAAAAAAATTATAAAATGATTCCATGTATTCACAGCTTTTTATTTGTAGAGTATTTTTACTCACACCAGCTATAAATAACACATTGGTTTCTCTGGTTCATTCTAGTACACTTGAAATACTGCCATAATAATCAAAGACTTATCTCTTAGCCCTACTTTCCATTGCATTCTCTGATGTTTTTGTCCTGGAAGCTCAGCCTGTTTTCCTTCTAATCAGTAATCATCAGCTCAGGAGGCATTGAGCAGTCTTCACCCATTTAACAATTGATGTTTAGAATTTATGCTACTCAAACGGATCATTTGGTGATCCCTGGAAAGAGTTTGGTTGGCTGAAACTACCTGCCAACCTGCTGCCTTACAACTAGATTTTTATCTCTGTTTCCCTACCTTGTACTTGTGTTTCATGCTGGAGTTGAAATTTTGTCCTATATCCCAACATGCTTGGTTAGGGCTCAGCCATGTTGGGTAGTAACACTTACAAGGCTCTCGGTTTGGGTAGAAGTTATTCCAAGAAGAAGAGGTTCTACTCACTTTGTTCCTGCAGTCAAAGCTAGCTAGAGTTCAGCTTGGAGCAGACTGACTATACAGTAACACAGTACAAGGAGGAAGTGCTTTAGAAACCAAAGGACAAACTTGCTAGACTTCCTACCCCTTAGTTCTGTTGTGAGGATTAAATAAGCTAACACAGTACATGTAAATTAATGCTCCTTTTCCCCTTGCATGCGCTCGTCATGAGACTCCCGCTGTCATGTTCCACCTGGAAGACAGACAACCCACAGTCCAACTACACAAACCCCAAGTCCAGCAAGTTTCTTCCAGAAGTTCTACGATCATCAGAGTTTCAGCCTATCTCCTGCTGGATTTGTCCAGATCCCTATCACTAACTTGAATGGCTCAAAAAATCACATAATCACAACTGAATGATTTTTAGCTCCCCCTTTTCTTTTCCCTTTCCACTTCATTTTTCAACTGAACACTTAACTACACACTTCTTGGGAACTATCAAGTTCTACTGATGGGCCCTATTGTTTTGGGGACTTTCGGGGTAATACAAATATTTTAATTTTTTAGTCTCTTAGAAAAAGGCTTTGAAAATCCTACACATATTTTAAAGTCTTATCAGCAAATTCTGAGGTGATACAAAACTTCAAATAAACCACCTCAAAAACCAAAAGTACATTAATTAAAACAAACCACTTGAATTTCAACTTATGCGGATATACTTCAAGGAATATTTCTACCCAAAGCCCAGAAGAAACAAGACTGTTCCGAAACTGAAAAGTAGTATTTTAAAAGGCCATTACTTGTATTTTCAAAAAAAAATTTATGAATGTATACTTGACAAAGTGACATGCACGTATTTAAAGTTAAAAGGTTGCAAAGTTCACATACACATGTGAAACCACTGCCACAACTGAAATAACACATAAATCACCCCCAAAAGTTTCCACAGATCCATTAGAATCCCTGCCAATTGCCATCCCAAGCAACCACCGATCTGTTTTCTGTCACTGTATATTACCCTGCATTGCCTAGAGTGTTGTATAAATAGAGTAGCATAGTACAGTCCTCTTTTCTGTCTGGTCTCCTTCACTCAGTGTAACTGTTTTGAGATTCATCCACACTGTTGCCTGTATCAATAATTTATCCTTTTTATTGAAGAGTAGCATTCCATTGCATGAATATACCACAGTTTATCCATTCATCTCTTGGTGGACCTGAGTTATTTCCAGTTTTATTCCTGTATCAGTTTTCCACAACAACACAGGCTTTCATTTATCTTCAGTAAATACCGCAGAGAGAATGAATGGGGCTCATATGCTCAGTGTCTACATAACTTTGAAGAAACTGCCAAGCTATTCTCCAAACGGGTGATAGCATTTTACATTCTCTCAATCAATGTTTGAAAAGTCCAGGGCCTCCACATCCTTGACAACCCTTGGGATAGTAACTGGGTTTAATTTTAGCCACTGCAAGAGGTATGCAGTGATACTTCACTGCTTTTTCTCATCAACAGGTTGACCGAGGATTAATTTATATACCATAAAGTTCACCAACTGTAAGTATACAGAATTCAGTGTTAGTATGTTTATACAATTGTGAAGCTATCATAATAGTCCAGTTTTAAAACACTTCCATCCTCATCAAAGAAAGTTCCCTCATAACCATTTACATTAAACCCCTGACCCCATAGAGATCTCAACAGTCATCGACGTGGTTCCCATCTTCATAGACTGATTTTTTTCTGGGCATTTCATATAAACAGAATCACATAATGTATAGTCAATTACATCTGGTTTCTTCCACTTGGCACAAATTCACTCAGGTTCATCCATGTCAAAGCATATATTCATACTTCACTATTTTTATTGCTTTCTTTTATTGATACATATTATTTTCAACATTTATGAGGTACATGTAAGCATTTTTTTACCCACATAGAATGTGTCATAATCGAGTCAGGGTACTTGGGCTATCCATAACCACGAGTATTTATCATTTCTATGTGTTTGTAATATTTCGAGTCCTTTCTTCTGGCTGCTTTATTCTTCTGCATATGGATATCCCATTTTCCCAGCACCATTTATTGAAGAGGGTTGTCCTTTCCCCAACATATGTCCTCGGAACCTTTGTCGGAAATCAGTTGGCTATAAATATGTGAAATTATTTCTGAGTTCTTTATTTTGTTCCATTGTACAGTTTGTCTATTTTTATACCAATACCATGCTGTCTGGATTGTAATCGCCTTGTAATAAAATATAAAGGCAGGGAGTGTGATGCCTCCGGTGTTGTTCTTTTTGCTCAGGATTCCTTTGGCTATTTTTTGGTTCCATACAAATTTTAGGATTTTTTTTTTATTTTTGTGAAAAATGACATTGGTACTTTGATAAGGATTGCACTGAATCCGTATAATGCTTTGGACAACATTCTTATTTTAATTATATTAATTCTTTTGATCTATGAGCATGGAATATCTTTCCATTTGTTTGTATCCTCTATCCTCTTCAATTTCTTTCTTTCAGGGTTTTGTAGTTTTCCTTATAGAGATCTTTTACCTCCTTGGTTAAATTTATTCTTAGGTATTATATTTAATTTTTTATAGCTATTGTAAATGGGATTGGCTTCTTGATTTCTTCTTCAGCTATTTCATTATTGGTGTATAAAACACTGCTGACTTGGCCGGGCGCGGTGGTTCACGCCTGTAATCCCAGCACTTTGGGAGGCCGAGGCAGGTGGATCACAAGGTCAGGAGATTGAGACCATCCTGGCTAACACAGTGAAACCCCATCTCTACTAAAAATACAAAAAATTAGCCGGGCATGGTGGTGGGGGCCTGTAGTCCCAGCTACTGGAGAGGCTGAGGCAGGACAATGGCATGAACCTGGGAGGCGGAGCTTGCAGTGAGCCGAGATTGCACCACTGCACTCCAGCCTGGGCGACAGAGCAAGAGTCCATCTCAAAAAAAATAAAAATAAAAAATAAATAAATAAACAAAACACTGCTGACTTGTTGTTGATTTTGTACCCTGCAACTATACCATATTTGCTTATTAGCTCTACAAGTTTTCTGCTGGTGTCTTCTGGTTTTTCTAAATATAAAGAGCATGTCATCACCAAAGAGGGACAACCTGACTTTGTCTTTTCCAACTTGGATGCCTTTTATTTCTTTCTCTTGCTTGATGCTCTCTGGCTAAGACGTTCAGTAGTATGTTGAACAGGAGTGGTGAAAGTGGGCAGCCTTGTCTTGTTCCAGATCTTAGAGGAAATGCTTTCAGCTTTCCCACATTCAGTATGATATTAGCTGTGGGTCTGGCATATGTTTTCTATGATTTTGAAATACGTTCCTTCTCTGACTAGTTTGCTGAATTTTATTAAGTGAGATGATCATATGGTTTTTGTTCTTCATTCAACTGATGTGATGTATCATGTACACTGGTTTGCATATCTTAAACCATCCTTGCATCCCTAGTATAAATTCCACTTTCTGATGTGCTGTTAAGTTTAGTTTGCTAGTAATTCGTTGAGGATTTTTGCATCTATGTGTATCAGAGATAGAGATACTGGCCTGTAGTTTTCTTGTTTTGTTGTGTCCTTGTCTGGCTTGGGTATCAGGGTAATGCTGGCCTTGTAGAATGAGTTGGGGAGAATTCCCTCCTCTTCAATTTCTTGGAATAGTGTGAGGAGGATTGGTATTAGTCCATTATGTTTGGCAGAATTCAACAGTGAATCCACTGGGTCATGAGGTTTTCTTTATTGGGAGACATTTCATTTCTGATTCAATCTTGCTATAGTTATTGGTCAGTTCAGGTTTTCTATTTCTTCCTGATTCAATCTTGGTAGAATGCATGTGGCCTGGAATTTATCCATTTCCTCTAGGTTTTCCAGTTTGTTGGTGTAGAGTTGTGCATAATAGTTTCTGATGATCTTTTGTATTTCTGTGGTATCAGCTGTAATGTCTCCATTTTCATTTATGATTTTGTTTCTTTGGGTCTTCTCTCTTAGTCTAGCTAATGGTTTATCATTTTTTTTTAAACTTTTCCAAAACCCAAAATTTTGTTTCATTGATCCTTTTAGTTATTTTTAGTCTTATAGTTTTTTAGTTTTTCACCTAGGTCTCTGGTGATATTTATTTCTTTCATTCTATTAATATTGGATTTAATTTATTCTTGCTTTTCTAGTTCCTTGCAGTGTATCATTAGATTGTTTATTTGAACTCTTTCTACTTTTTTGATATAGGTGTTTGTTGCTATTGTCTTTCCTGTTAGTACTGCTTTTGTTGTATACCACAGGTTTTGGTGTGTTGTGTTTGCATTTTCATTTGTTTCGAGAAATACTTTGATTTTCATATTAATTTCTTCATTGACCCCAATGGTTATTCGGGAGTATCTTAATTTTCATGCATTTGTATAGTTTCTAAAGTTTCTCTTTTTTTAAAATTGATTTCAAGTTTTATTGTAGTCTGAGAAGACACTTAATTTCAAAATTTTTAAAATTTATTGAGAATTGTTTTGTGGCCTAACATGTGGTATATCCTGAAGACTGTTCCATGTGCTGATGAGAAGAATGTGTATTCTGCAATTGTCAGATAAAATGCTCTGTCAACCTTAGCTCCAGCTGATCTAAAAACCACTTTAAATATAATGATTATTTGGTGATTTTCTTCCTAGAGGATCTGTCTAATGCTGACTGCTGACAGGGGGATGTTGAAATTCCCCACTCTCATTGTATTGGAGTGCATCTCTCTCTTTAGATCTAGTAATATTAGCTTTATGAATACAAAATTCATAAAGGTGCTCCCGTGTTGCGTGCATAAATAGAATTATGTCCTCTCGATGAACTGATCTCTTTATATGATCTTATTTGTCTTTCTTTATGGTTTTTTACTTAAAGTCTGTTTTACCTGATGTAAGTATAGCTGCCCCTGCCAGCTTTTGGTTTCTATTTGAATTGAGTATCTTTTTCCATTCCTTTAGTTTCAGTCGATGTGTGTCTTTACAGGTGAAGTGCATGTCTTGCAGGCAGCATATAGTTGTATCTTTTATTTTTTCCATTCAGCCAGTCTATATCTTTTCAACAGAGAATTTATCTATTCACATTCAAAGTTATTATTGCTATCAGAACTTGTTATTGTCATATTGTTGTTTTCCGGTTGTTTGTATATTCTTTGTTCCTTGCTTTTCTCTTATTGTTTGTCATTGTGGTTTGGTGGTTTTCTGTAGTGGTTCCATTTGAGACCTTTCTCTTTCTGATTTCTGTATTTGCTCTACCAGTGAGTTTTGTCCTTTTATATGTTTTTATGATAGTAAATGTCATCTGTGCTTCCAGTTTAGGACCTCCTTTAACATTTATTGTAGGACTGGCCTAGGAATGATGAATGCCCTCAGCTTTTGCTTGTCTTTGAAAGACATTATTTCTCCTTCATTTGTGAAAGATAATTTTGCTGACAATAGTAATAATAGTAATAAAATATTATTTTTTAATAGTAATAAAATAATAGTAGCTTTGGCCGACAGATTTAAAAAAAAAATCAGCACTTTGAATATATCATCCTATTCTCTCTTTGCCTATTACCTTGCTCTTCTGCTGAGAAATCCATTGTTAGTCTGATGGGGCTTGTAATAGTATCCCATTGTATCAATGTATCATTTATTCGCCAGTTGACAGACATTTGAATTGTTTCCAATTTGTAGCTATACTGAATAATGCTGCTATGAAGATTCATACACATTTCTTGATGCAGGCATGTTTTCCTCTCCCTTAGGTAGATTCTCAAGAGGAAAACTCATCAGTTGTATGTTAAGTATACCTTTTAAGAAAACGACACTGTTTTCTGAAATACTTGTACCATCTTACTATCCCAAAAGTAATGTGTAATGATTACCATTTCACCACATGCTCACCAACATCAGTTATTGTCTGTTTTCTTATACTTATTTTAATGAGTACAGGGTACTATCTCATTGCATTTCCATAATAACTAATGAGTTAAGCATCCTTTATTGGCCATTTATATATCCTGTTTGGGATCATTCATATTCAGATCTGTTGACTTTTTTTTTAAAATGGGCATTCTTATTATTTTGTTTAAGAATCCTTTATATATTCTGGATACAAGTTCTTAGTGAACTGCAATTTACTGTTTTTTAAAATTTTATGAACTGTGTTTTTGGTGGCACACATAAGAACTTTACCCCATCAAAGACCATACTGTTTTCTGAGAAATTTGAGAATTTAGCTCTTATAATAATGCATATGATTCATATTAAATTAATGTAGCTTATGATATGACAGAAGGGTATTGAGTCTTTACAGTTATTGGTGTTTATATAATGTGTGAATATATAATTGTTCCCTACCAACTATCCTTTCCAAAAATCAATTGTTTTGGTATCTTTGTTGAAAATGAGTTGACCGTGTACAGATTTATTTCTGGACTCTCAATTCTGTTTCATTGATTTGTATGCCTATCTTTGCAGCAGTACCAAACTAACATACAGTGTTTGTATGGTAATTTTTTAATCATGTGATACAGTTCCTCCATATTGAACTTCATTTTAACATATTATTATGACTCTTCTAGATCCTTTGCATTTCCATATGCATTTTACAGTCAGTTAATCAATGTCTATAAAAAGACCTGCAGGGATTTTGATAAGGACTTCACTGAAATTATAGATCAATTTGGGGACAATTGTTATCCAGACAATTCATAAAGAGTCATTCATTTAGATTTTCTTTAATTTCTTTCAGCAATGTTTCATAGTTTTCAGTTTACAAATTTTGCACTTCTGCTAAATGTCTTCATATTTTATTTTTTGACACTACTGTGAATTTTAATTTCTTTCAGATTGTTCATTTTTATGCAGAAATACTATTTAGTTTTGCACGCTGACCATGTATCCTTTTTTGTGAAGTGTTTTGAATGTTCTCCATAAAGGATGTTGTCCTTTGTAAAAAATATAAGACAGTTTTAGTTCCTCCTATCACATCTGGGTCCTTTTTCTTTTGCCTTATTGCTCAAGTTAACAAGTGTCCTTCTACTTTGCTGAGAATTTTTAACGTGAATTTTTATTTTGTAATTTTACTAGTAGGTTCTATTACATTAACTGATTTAGTAATAGTAAATCAACTTTGTATTTCTGATAGAAATCCCACTTGGCCATATTGTATCATCTTTTTTACATATTACTGACATTGGTTTGCTAATTTTTTAAAAGCATTACTGCATTTATGTTCATGAACAACATTTATCTGTACTTTTCTTCTGACATCTTAGTTGGCTTTGATGTGAGGTTAATACAAGACTCACAGAAGTTGAAATGCTTTTCCTTCTTCTCTGTTTTCTGAAAGAGTATGTGATGGATTGGCATTATTCTTTTTCAATATTTAACAAAATTCACCAGTACCGTGATCTGGAAGCCAGTGTTTGTTGTGGAAAGATGTTTAATTACTATAAGCCTGTTTCAGTATGTAAACCTGCTTGGTTTTACATTCCACTAGACTCTTTCCAAGCAGTGACCAGTGGGAGCTGTAAAGAGATGGGGACCTTCTCCAGTTTCCACTGCACATGTGCATATCTTCAGCCAGAAACAGGTTTACCCCAATCTTGAATGAAATCTCAGGCTAGTAGAGCCTGGCCGGCACTCAGCTAGTTGCTGGCCCTCAAAATGCCATTGATGAGGGATGAGGTTACTGCTCACGACTCCAAGTTGAGTGAGTCCCTGCAACTGCAGAAGAGAAGCTGTCAGGACCTCTGTACCAACGTACTAGAGTCAGGGGGCACTGGAAGTAGCTCCAGGCCATAACACCACAGGGCCCACAGTTTTTACTGCAGGTCAGCAGTTTTTAAAGTATGAATGATTCTTGGATTGTGTACGCCTTTGAATGATGTCCACAGCACTAACATGGCTGTTTCTGTCCATATATTCCACTTCATAATTGCCTTTTGGGGAGAGGATTTCCTGTTGTCTCCTTTTAGCTTTACCTGGAAATCCTTTTATCCAAACTATTCATTTTTACTACATAGCAGCAATTCTCAATGTGTAGTTCACTGACCTCTGGGCTCCTAGACACCCTTTCAGAGGGCATGCAAATCAAAACTATTTTCATAATAACACTAAGATATTATCTGACTTATTTATATTCTCTCAGGAGTGAACACTGTATTTTTCAGAAGCTACTTAATGCTTTGACAGTCCATGACATGTGTACTTTGCATTCTAATGCTTCTAAAATGTTTTTAAGGTCGTAAGTTCACAGTTTAGGATATAAATATGTTAGTCCTCAGAGGCTAACTATGTTCTCAATACTTCTGCGGTGCTTTTATTTGCTATATTTAGTTATACCTATTGTAATCTCTGCAGTGTCATTAACATCCAATAAATAGTTACATGAAATTCCAAATTTTCTTGTACCTACATAAAAACATAAAATGTATAATTTTATATAAAATTATTGGTCTAATATTATAATTATTGTATCATAAAATTTATATATTTTCTCATATATATATGTATGTGTATATATATATGCTTTTTTTGGGTGGATGCAGTCTTGCTCTGTCACCCAGGGTGGAGTGCAGTGGGATAATCTTGGCTCACTGCAACCTCCGTCTCCCGGGTTCAAATGATTCTCCTGCCTCAGTCTCCCAAGTAGTTGGGACTACAGGTGTGTGTCAACATGTCCGGCTAATTTTTGTATTTTTAGTAGAGACAGGGATTCACCATGTTGATCAGGCTGGTCTCGAACTCCTGACCTCATGATCCACCCGCCTCTGCTTCCCAATGTGCCAGGATTACAGGCATGAGCCACCGTGCCCAGCCTATTTTCTTATATTTAAGACTGGATCATTGGCTTTAAAAGGGGGAGCTTAGTAAATTTATTTTCTTAACCCACTGATGTTCTATTTATATTTAAAAATACTGAACAAGATTAAAGTGACCTACCAGAAGATTCTCTGATTTATGGAATGGAGAAATCTACTCCAAAGGAACTAGGTGAAACTGTAAATAAGAAATAAAAATCTGCTAAAATATCATTGCCTTGGCTTTAATAATTTATCTCATCCTGCCTTAGGCAACAGAACATTTTCAAATAATATTTCAAATAGTTTCCTCCAATCTAAGGCCAGCCCCCTTCACTTAGTGCTGTATCTTGTTCTCTTACGTGGTCAAAGCCATAGCTCCAGCAATCTCTTCTCTATCTCCCACCAACAATGTTTCCCTCTCTACTGAAGCATTTCCCATGAGCACACAGTCTCTTAATACTCCCATGTTAAAAATAAAATTAACAAAATGTCACCTTCCACATGCCATTCCCTATCTCCTCTCCTTCAAAACAAACCTTAAAAGATTATGTATATGCTTCCTCTCTAAGCCCCCTCCTTAATTTTGAGTCATAGTATTCTCAAAGACACGCACACATCAAAAAGAGGTGCTCTTGCCCCTGTTTTTATGGACCCACATAAAAGAACTTCCTACTACCATTGTACATAAAACCTTATTTGATAGCAGTATTTTGCCTAACAGAACAAAAGCCCTTAATGATCTGACACCACCTCACATGTTAAGTATACAAGGCCCAATTATAAGCAGCCTTCATATTTCTAAAAGGTAATTTTCATAAATGGATAGAAGAAGAGTAAGGTTAACATGAAAGCCTCTGAGGCTTACGAATAGGTCACTTGTTTTTCCTCATTATTTATCCAAACAAAATCACTAGGGAAAATTTTTTAACAAATAATCATAAATATCATGTTTTACTTTACATACATAATTACTCCCTTTAACCATGTTCTTACAAATGGAAACAAGGCCATGTTACAGTAAAATAAAACCTACCTTTAGATGATATATCCTCAAATACAAAAAACGATTCACTGTGACAAGCAATATATAGTTACTCTAAAGAATACAGCTTCCAATTAATATAAAGAACTATATTTTTAACATGTGCTAAAATGTACAACCTTATATTCATCACATTACCATAAATCAAAAAAACTCATTAAACACATTATAGTGCTTCTGAATTACTCAATCATTCTATCTTGATTTGTTAAATGGGTATTTAATACACACCCCTTGTGTCAAACATTGTATAAGATATTAGAAGCTTAGTAAATGTCTGGCAAGTTATGCCACCAAATGATTCTTCCTTTTAATTTAATTAGAAAACCAGTAATTAAAATACATGTCTATGAAATTCAAGCTAGTAAAATAAATATGAAATAGATGACATTTTTCACAAATACATCTTATAAGCCTTAAATGGACTCAAAAGACTCACAGTCTCCATGAAAAATAAGATTTAGTTTATCATTCAAATTTCATCAGAGACAAAAACACAAGACAAGATAGTCCAACACAAACACCAGTTAAAGTAATTCGGACCCAGCATTTCCCACGAAGAGGAATCTCTCATTCTAAAGTATTATTTTAAATAGCATTCATATTATTGATAATTTCCCCCAAATTGGAAATAACCCAAAGAGGCTTTAGAAAGTAATCAGATAAATTGTGGTACATCCATATAACAAAATACTACTCAGCAATAACAAGGAACACACAATTGGTACAGACAGCAACTCGGATGAATCTCAAAAAGGCTCGGCACTGCATGATGTCATTTACATGACATTTGGGAAAAGACAAAACTATAGGGATCGCTAACACAGAAGCCATTGCCAAGGATTGGATGAATAGAGGGCAGGATTATAAAGGTTAGCATAAGAAAGTGCCATTCTTCAGGCTGAGGTCAGCGGTGGTTATGTGAATCTACACATGTGTTAAAATTCATAGAACTATACATGAGAAAAATACAAAGTCAATCATTTTTAATATATTAAGGTCGGGTTTTTAATATATACAGCTATCATTTTGTGACTGATTACCATGCATCCAGTGCTAATCCTAACATCAGTCCTATGAAATGGGTTCTATTCCCATTTTAGATATGAGAAGCAAACTCAAGGAGGTTAAGGTTAAGTAATTAAATGAGGTTATCCAGCTAAATATTAAGTGGAAGATCCCAAATTCAATTTTAAAGTTGTCTGATTCCAAAGCCTGAACAAAATATTTTGCTAAACACTCTGATGTTGCTAGAAAACACCGACTTTTAAAAAATCACAGCTTTCGTTCAAACCCATAAATTACGAGAGCAGAACAAATCAATTAAGGACATTAAATAGAGGGCACAAATTAAAATGACAAAAAATGAGTAGGTAGGGTCAAACGAAGAAAAATCTGTACAGTAGAACCCTTCATCTGCAGTTTCACTTTCTGCAATTGTAGTTACCCACAGTCAAACACAATATTACATGGAAAATTCCAGAAACAAATAATTCGTAATTTTAAATTGCACACCAGTCTGAGTAGTACAATGAAATCTCACACTGGACAGCTCCATCCTGCACAGGACATGAATTTTCCCTTTGTCCAGAATCTCCACGCTGCAAATGCTCCTGACCCTTTAGTCAGTAGCTGTCTGACTTCTCAGATCAACTGTTCTGGTATCCCAGTGTTTGTGTTCAAGTTGCCCTTACTTAATAATGACCCTAACGCACAACAGTAGTGATGCTGGCAATTCAGATACACCAAGAGGCCGTAAAGCACTTCCTTTAAGTGAAATGGTGAAAGTTCTCAACTTAATAAGGAAAGAAAAAAACAATTGTCTGCTGAGGTTGCTAAGATCAGCAGTAAGAACCAATCTTCTGTCCATGAAACCGTGAAGAAGGAAAAATAAATCTGTGCTTGTTTTGCTGTCTGACCTCAAACTGTACAAGTTACAATCACAGCATAAGATAAGTGCTTCGCTAAGATGAGAAAGGCATTAACATGTGAGGGTGGAAGACATGAACCGAAACCAGTTCCAAATGATGGCAACAGGGTTTGGTATTATCCGTGGTTTCAGGCATCCACTGGGGTTCATGAAATGCGTATCAGTGCATACAGGGAAACTACTCTACATGCTGGAATGGAATGGGTTTTGAATAAAAAGAAAGATAAGGGTGAGACAATGTTAGTACATTTCTGTAATTTGTCATGAAACTATCATTTTAATTGGATTTTTAAAAACTTAGAACATTTTCACATTGACATCAGTGGCATTTAAGAACAAGCTAGAATAGGGAACAAGTATTTTTCCATTTGAAAGAAGAAACTGGAGCCTCAAATTCAATGAAGGTGTTCAGTATATAATACTGAAAATTCAAACTTATGATATACGACTGATCGACTACCCCCAAGAGGAAGAACAAACAGTCCTATGGACTATGGGTTTTGAATAAATTCAGATATCATTAAACAAAAATCTAAAAGAGTTATAATCTTAAGAGTTACAGAAATTACAACTTCTAAAACCAATGGCATTACTTTGTTTAAACAAACAAACAAATATCAAAATGTCTGTCTCATCCAGGGTATCAACTGAGAAATCTCATGGAGACTGAGATGAGGAGAGGGGAAAAAAAAAAAAAAAAAAGTCAGAAGAAAAATGAGAAGGCTGAGCAGAGGAAAGATTGAGGTCCTCCTGTGTGCCATCATCTATTCCAACCTGTGGCCAGTAGCCAAATACTTCCTGCTGCTCAATTTGTTTAACTATTATTTGCCTTGCTTCATAGAACACGTGTTTGGCTTCATGCTAAAAGTATTCCCAGATATATGAAGAAAACAGAACAAACTCATCCCTTAGCTTTCTTTCAAGCTATGAAAGGGATTTCTTAAAACTCCTGAGGTGCCTATGATAACACATGTGACTGTTTAATAAACATATTTATATATTTTTAAGTTGAAGTGTAGAGAATTATGTAGCTTGACTTTTTCTGGCTTTCTTTTTAATATTCTTACCACTGGCTGGTGATGAACAGGGTAGGGAAGAAATACCAAAGTTCTGACGGTTACCTTTTTCAAAATGCTCACCTACTTTTTGTATTGGGGCTCTATAGTTTTGAAAGTCTACTTCAGAAAATCAAGTAAGTGGAAAGGAACTCAGTGGTCTTCACTTTGCTTTTATTTCTCTTGAATCCATACCTAAAACATATGAGCACCAAGCTGCCTTTTCAAGTTTTAAAATTCTGTTTGAAGTAACAATCACGATATCCCCAGAACCAATATCAATGCTAAATTATAACACCATTAAGTTCCTTCTAGAAAGTAATTAAGTACTTCTTGACTTATATAGAGTTCCTTTTGTTTCTCATGGGAAAAGAAGAATCATTTGAAGCATGTTCTATCATAAAATTCCTAATAAACAGCCCCAACGTGATCCGAAAGTTGTTTTAACTTCCAAGATGTCAGTAACATCAGCAATTTCATGTACCATCTCTACTTTTAAAAATAATCTCAATTCTACCAAATAAGCCATTTTATAAACTATAGAGAATGCTCTTGACATTAGTAATATGCATAACATCTGAGGAGCAGACTTGGAACTACTTCATGCTCGACAGCTCAAACAAATTCCAAGGGGAGGGTGATGAAGGGGAGGGATGGGCATGAGGACAGCTACTACCCTGGGCACCTAAGTGATTTGACAGAGCATCTAAGAGAGTAGAGCCCACAGATTTTTCAGACCAAGCACTAAGAACTTCCTAACCTCTAGGCCTGGAGCTAGTTACAGGCCAAATAGTAAAATAAGAGAAATGTTCCTTTGAAGTCCTCAATGGCCCTTTTAATCACTTAAAGTGAGTCTGTCGGTCAATTACTGAATTCATATGTTCAACATTAACTGAGTTACTAGCTGGCCAGGAATTAAGAAACAAGATTGGAATATGACACACCCTTTGTTCTCCAAGAGCCATGAGTGCATTGGGTGGACTGGACAATTACATCCCCAGAAATAGACCAGTGAGGAAAGGAAGCTTTCTCTAAAACCTCCCACTGTAGGAGCCCCCTTCAGGCTCTCGGAAGAGCCCTAGGACAGGCATACGGCATTTCATTGTGCTTTGCTTTATTGTGTTTCACAGATATATGTTTTTTTTGTTTTGTTTTGTTTTGTTTTTACAAATTGAAGGTTTGTGGCAACCTGGCAGCAAGCAAGTCTGTCAGCACCATTTTTCCAACACCATGTGCTAACTTGGTGTCTGTGTGTCACATTTTGGTAATTTTCACAATGTTCAAAATACTTTTTCATCATTATATCTGTCATAGTGATCGGTAATCAGTGATCTTTGATAATATTATTGTCATTGTTTGGAGAGTTACAAACCATGAGATGGTGAACTTAATTGATAAATATTGTGTGTGTTTTGACTCCTCCACCAACTGGCCGTTCCCCCACCCCGCCATCTCTCTCCCTCTCCTTGAGCCTCCCTATTCCCTGAGACACAACAAAATTTAAATTAGACCAACTAACAACCCTGCAATGGCCTCAATGTCCTTCCGTTTGTTCAAGCAAAAGGAAGAGTCACATGTCTCTAACTAAATAAAAAGCAAGGAATAATTAAGCTTAGTGAGGAAGGTGTCAAAAGCCAGGACAGGACTAAAGCTGCACCAGTTAGCCACGTTGTTAATCAAAGGAAAAGCTCTTCAAGGAAATTAAAAGTTCCACTCCACTGAACACATGAGTGATTCAGAAGAGAAACAGCTTTATTGCTGATAAGAGAAAGCTTTAGTGATCTAAGGTAGAAGATTAAATCAGCCATAGTGGTCCTCATGTCAAAGCCTATCCAGAACAAGGGTCTAATTCTCTTCACTTCTATGAAGGCCAAGAGAGGTCGTGAGGAAGTTGCAAAAGAGAAGTCTGAAGCTAGTAGAGGTTGTTAGTTCATGACGTTTAAGGAAAGACACCATCTCCACAACATAAAAGCACAATGTGAAGCAGCGAGTGCTGATACAGAAGCTGCAGGAAGTTATCCAGATGATCCAGCCAAGATGATTCACAAAGATGGCTACACCTGGTGCTTTCTGGTTCTATAAATTTGACTACTCTGGGTACCTCATATAAGTGGGATCATATAATATTTGTCCATTTGTAACTAGCTTATTTCACTGAGCATAATTTCCTCAAGGTTCAACCATGTTGTAGCATGTGTCAGAACTTTCTTCCTTTGTAAGGCTGAATAATATTTTATTCTATGACTAGATCCCATTTTGTTTATCCATTCTTCTGTTCATGGACGCTTCTGTTGCTTCCACATTTGGCCATGAACAGACCAACAATGAGTTCTGCAAATGAATCAGTAATAATAAAAAGCCTACCAACCACAGAAAAGGTCCTGTGTATGTGAATACAAAGCCAAATTCTAACAGATGTACAAATAAGAGCTGGTACCAATTCTAGTGAAACAATTCCAAAAAAACTCAAGGAAGAGGGACTGCTCTGTAGCTCATTCTACAAAGACTACATCTCCCTGATAGTAAAATCTGGGAAAGACACAACGAAAAAAGAAAACTACAGTCCAACATCCCCGATAAACATAAATGGAAAAATCCTCAACAAAATATTAGCAACCCAAATCCAGCATCACATCACAAAGTTAATTTGCCACAATCAAGTAGGCTTTATTCCTGGGATGCAAAGTTGGCTCAATATACACAAATCCACACAAAAGACCACATAAAAAGGTATTTTTAAACGTTCATCTCAGTAAACATACAGAAAAGTTTCAATAAAATCCAACATCCCTTCATCATAAAAGCCTTCAACCAACTAGGCATTGGAAGAACATACCTCCAAGTAATGAGGGCCATTGATAACAAATCCACAGCCAACATCATACTAGCAGGCAAAAGCTAGATGCTTTTGCTTCTAGTTTAGTAACTGAAACAAGAGAAGAATGTCCACTCTTATCACTCTTACTTAGCATAGTACTGGATGACCTAACCAGAGCAGTTGGGCAAGAGAAAGAATTATAAAAGGCACCAAAATAGGAAGTCAAATTATCTCTCATCATTGATGATATAATTATATACCTAGAAAACCCTAAACAATCTACCAAAGGCTCCTAGAGCTGATAAACAGCATCAATAAAATTTCAAGATACAAAATAAATGTACAAAAATCAATAGTGTTTCTACATACCAACAGTATTCAAACCAAGAGCCAAATCAAGAATGCAATCCCATTTACAACAGCCACAAAAAATTAAAAAAAAAAAAAAAAAAAAAAACCTAGGAATACATCTAACTAAGGAAGTGAAAGTTATCTACAAAGAGAACTATGAAACACTGAAAGAAATGATTACATAACACAAAGAAATGGAAAAAACATTATATGCTTCTGAATTGAAAGAATCAATATTATTAAAATGGCCTTAGCACCCAAAGTAATCTATAGATTCAATGCTATTCCCATCAAACTATCAACACCATTTTTCACAGAATTAGAAAAAAAACGATTCTAAAATTCATATGGAACCACATAAAAGACCAAATTGCCAAAACAATCTTAAGCAAAAAAGAATATGGCTGGAGGCATCACACTACCCAATTTCAAACTACGCAACAAAGCTACAGTAACCCAAACAACATAGTACTGGTACAAAATCAGACACATGGAACAATGAATAGAATAGAGAACCCTTAAATAGAGCCACAAACCTATAGTAATCTGATCTTCAACAAAGTTGACAAAAATAAGCAATGGGGAAAGGACTCCCTATTCAATAAGTGAGGCTGTATTAACTGGCAAGCTATACGCGTAAGAAAGAACCTAGACTCCCACCTATCACCAAATTTTAAAAATTAACCCAAGAGAGATTAAAGACTTAAATATAGGACCTAAAACTATACAAATCCTGTAAGAACCCCAGGAAATACCCTTCTGAACATCAGACTTGGCAAATAATTTATGACTAAGTTTTCAAAAGCAATTGCAATAAAAACAAAAATTGACAAAAAACCTAACTGAAGAGCTCTGCACAGAAAAATAAACGATTAACAGACCACTGTGATGGTTAATACCGAGTGTCAACTTGATTGGATTGAAGGGTGCAAAATATTAATCCTGGGTGTGTCTGTGAGGGTGTTGTCAAAGGAGATTGACATTTGAGTCAGTGAGTTGGGGAAGACAGGCCCACCCTTAACAAAGTGGGCACCATCTAATCAGCTTCCAGCAAATATAAAGCAGGCAGAAAGACATGAAAAGGTGAGACTGGCCTAGCCTCTCAGCCTACATCTTTCTCCCGCACTGGATGTTTCCTGCCCTCGAACATCAGACTCCAGGTTCTTCAGTTTTGGGACTCAGACTGGCTCTCCTTGCTCCTCAGCCAGCAGACGGCCTATTGTGGGACCTTGTGATCCTGTAAATTAATACTTAGTAAACTCCCCATTATGGATATATATCTCCTATTAGTTCTGTCTCTCTAAAGAACCCTGACTAATACAGATTTCAGTACCGGGAGTGGTTCTAGAGGAACAGAATATTAAAAATGGAGTTCTTTCATTGGTTTTGGGGTTTCTGGAGTTGGCTGCTTAATATAATTAGACCCAAAAACGCTAAGCATTCTACTTCTAATAGTATGGAGAACACCAATAGTCCATGGCATAAACTGTTTACAGAATTACGCAAAATAAATGCATTTGACACTCCTGATTCAGTGCTCATAAGAGGCAAGGAGTTTAGTGACTCTGTGCACAATACCTTTGACTATATGTGGAGAACCAAGGACATAATGAAGCTGGTTTGTTGCTCCTAAGTTCATTGGACAAAGTGATGAAAGAAAATGATGAACTCAGGGATTCTGTCTCCTGGCTTCAGAAGCAGATACTCAGCCTCAAATCTGCTAAGATTGCCGAGTCAGAGTCTTATCTCCTGTAGAGAAGAGCTGAAATTGTGGAAAAACAGACACAAGCTCTTATTATGTGTTGTGGGAAGTCAGGGGACCCCGAACGGTGGGACTGGCTGAAGCCATGGCAGAAGAACATAAATTGTGAAGATTTCATGGACGTTTATTAGTTCCCCAAATTAATACTACTATAATTTCTTACACCTGTCTTTACTGTAATGTCTGAACATAAATTGTGAAGATTTCATAGACACTTATCACTTCCCCAATCAGTACTCTTGTGATCTCTTATGCCTATCTTCACTTTAATCTCTTAATCCCATCATCTTCGTAAACTGAGAATGAATGTTGCCTCAGGACCCTGTGATGATTGTGTTAACTGCACAAATTGTTTAAACAACATGAAATCAGAGCATCTTAAAAGAACAGGATAACAGCGATGTTCAGGGAACAAGGAAGATAACCATTAGGTCTGGCTGCCTGAGAGCCAGGCAGAACAGAGCCATATTTCTCTTCTTTCAAAAGCAAATAGGAGAAATATTGCTGAATTCTTTTTCTCAGTAAGGAACATTCCTGAGAAAGAGAATGCATTCCCAAGGGGAGGTCTCTAAAATGACCACTTTGGGAACGTCTGTCTTTTACGGTTGTAGATAAGGGATGAAATAAGCCCTAGTCTCCCAGGCTTATTAGGACGAGGAAATTCCCACCTAATACATTTTGGTCAGACTGGTCGTCTGCTCTCAAACCCTGTCTCCTGATAAGATGTTATCAATAACAATGCGTGTCCGAAACTTAATTAGCAATTTTAATTTCGCCCCAGTCCTGTGATCTCGCCCTGCTTCCATTTGCCTTGTGATATTTTATTACCTTGTGAAGCATGTGATCTCTGTGAACCACACCCCATTTGTACACAGTTTTAGTGATTTGAAAATCACTAATAAAAACTTGCTGGTTTTGCAGCTTGGGTGGCATCACGGAACCTGCCGACATGTGATGTCTCCCCCAGGCAGCCAGCTTTAAAATTTCTCTCTTTTGTACTGTTTCCCTTTATTTCTCAGACCAGCTGACATTTAGGGAAATAGAAAAGAACCCATGTGAAATAACGTTGAATTGTCAGGGGCTGGTTTCCCCCGATACCTGGCACACCAACGTGGTTTTTTTCTTTTTCCCAAGTGCATGTGGGAACCTGATTCCCTTTGGTAAGTGCAGAGAAACATAATCGGTTTGGTCCACAGATATGCGTGTTCGACTCCCTGACGATTGGTGAGTAGTCTGTGTATGGTCCGGGTTAACTATGGGTCATGCGGAGTCTAAACATCATGCTTATCTCTGCTATATTAAACTCTTGTTAAAACAGGGTGGTGTTCGAGTGCCTGTGGAAAATATGGTTGCTCTGTTCAGGACAGTGGAAGAATACTGTCCTTGGTTTCCTGAAAAAGGAACCTTAGATGTAGAACTATGGGATCATGTTGGTGCAACATTCCAGGAACTGGTCTCCACAGGGAATTACGTTCCTGTCACTGTTTGGGGTGACTGGGCCTTGGTATGTGCCATCTTGATGATATACCAATCCCATGACCCCCTACAGTTACCACAGTTTTCTGAATCTGACAACCTCCACCTCTTCCTCAACCTTCCTCTCCTGCATGGCCTTCGTCATCTGATCAGCCTCTCCCTTCGGCTACTCCTCCCCCACCTGACGCTGTTAAGAATTCAATGTCTAACTCCGGTGGCTCTGGATTACAGTCACCCCCTGATGATCTTATTTCTTTTCATGAAGAGCCAGTACTTGTAGCTCCCGCGCCCCGACTCACACAGCCCAGGACCATATATATGCTAATTCTTCTCTTTTCAAACCTCCGGAGTCACCTAATGGCTCCAGGACTAAACTACAATTTACCTATAATTCTTCAGGCCCTCCCCCATCCACTTCAGCCCCTCACCCTCCTGTCGTTTTGGTTCCTCAGCCAGTCACTTTGCCATCCACTCAGTCTGCTTCTCTGTACCCTTCTTCACACATGAACGCCAGTAATCACCAGTATACTTCGGCTCCTTCTGCTCCCCCACTGCCCCTTTCTCACACTCTCATTCCAGTCCGACCCCTTCACCCTCAATTTCCCTTATCTACACATGCTTTTCCTGTCACTTCTATGCTGACTCCATCTCAGATGCCTACTCTTGAAACTTCAAGGCAATGCTTATTACACCAAAACAAAGAAACAAGTGGATTAGACATGTGGACTTATCCGGTTGTGCTAAACCCACCTAACTTCCAAGGGGTACAAATGCGTCATTATGTACCTCTGAATCTTAACTTTTTAAAAGAATTTAAGGATGCTTGTACTCAGTATGGTCCTACTTCTCCTTATGTTAAAATGGTATTACAAACTTTTTGTACAGAGGTCACTTTACTTCCTTTAGACAGGGACCTTTTGGCAAAAGCTGTTCTGACCCTATCTCAGCATTTACAATTCCGTACCTGGTGGTCAGAAGAGGCTCGTTTGCAGGCTCAGCTAAACCAGACTAATGGTATTCTAGTTACTCAGGCTCAGCTCACAGCCTGTGATAGGTTCTCTGATACTTATGCCCAATTAAACTTTGATGCTCTTACCTCGGAACAAGTAACAAAGGTGTGAATGAGAGCTTGGGATAAATTATGCACCCCAGGCCAACCTCCTGTTTCTTTTACCATGGTTAAACAAGGTCACTCTGAATTATACCCTGATTTTTTAGCTAAATTACAAGATGCTATTGAAAAACCTGTCTCTGATGAGCATGCTCAAGGTACTCCTTCGTATGTTAGCTTTTGAAAATGCGAACCATGAGTGTAAAATGACCATGCGTTCTGTCCAGCAACAAAATTTACCTGATCATGAGGTGCTGCCTGAATATATTGAAGCTTGTGAAGGCATTGGATCAGACACCCACAAAGCTATTCTGTGGGCACAGGCCATGAAAGACACCAACCAAACTGGTCCCACTAATTCTTTTCTTGGAGCCTGCCATAATTGCAGTCAACTTGGTCACACTCGAAAAAAATTGCACTGTTAAAAACTTAAAAGTGGCCAAGCCGGCTCAACAAACACGGCCAAATGGTGCTGCTAGTATTTGCCCACGTTGTCGCAAAGGTAAGCACTGGGCAAGTAACTGCCACTCTAAGTATGATATAGACATAAATCCTCTGCCACAACACCAGGGAAATGGGGAGCAGAGCTGGTCCCAGGCCCCAATATCAAATGGGATGCTTCAGACTCAGACCAATGTTGCATTTCTGCTTCAGGTGGTCCCAACGCAACCCTCAGCACAAACAAGTTTACCTACAGTCAAACCAAATACATCCCAGCCTCTCCTTTTGTCTCAGTACAATGCTTGTCCACCTCCAGGGTAGGGGGCAGGGCGGTCGCACTCTGTAGTACTATTCCTCTGAATTTGCCACCTACCTATTTGCCTTTAATTGTCCCCACAGGGGTCACTGGCCCTTTACCTCAAGGTTCTGTGGGCCTGGTGTTAGGTAGGGCATCCACCTCTGCTAAAGGAATCACCATTCATACTGGTCTCATTAATTCTGATTCCTCTGACGAGATTAAATTAATTGTGACTGCCAAGGTTCCTGTTTCCATCCTGGCCAGTGAGTCAATTGTTCAATTGCTTCTTCTACCTAATATAGTTTTAAAAGAAGGAGATAAGACACGTGGCCCTGGGATGGGCTCCGGCGGTGAAAAGGCCACTTATTGGATTAATGTAATTTCTAAACAATGGCCCACCTGCACCATACACATTCAAGGAACAAAGTTCGAGGGCCTAGTAGATACTGGTGCTGATGTTTCTGTTGTTTCCCCTAGTTTATGGCCTTCCTCCTGGCTTAAACATCCCACTAACATGGGACTAGTAGGTGTTAGAAAAGCCGAGGAAGTTTATGAGAGCACATTTATCTTGCCTTGCACTGGCCCTGATGGAAAAAGGGTACAATTCAGCCTTACATCATGCCAATTCCCATTAATCTTTGGGGTAGAGATTTACTGGCACAATGGGGGTCTGAAATGAATATTCCATATAACTCTTACACTGCTTCCAGTCAGCATATGATGGAAAACATAGGGTTTGTTCCTGGGCTCAGTCTCAGTCCAAAACATGAATGGATTACCAAACCCCTCCCAGTTACTATAAAAGAAAACAGGGCAGGTTTAGGTTATCCTTTTCAGTGGCGGCCACTGCCACGCCTCCTGAGCCTATCCCTTTACAATGGAAATCTGACACACCCATTTGGATTCAGCAGTGGCTGCTTTCTAAAGAAAAACTGGAGGCTTTAATTCAATTTGTTTCTGAAGCTACAACTTGGAAATGTGGAACCTTCTCTTTCCCCCTGGAATTCTCCTGTGTTTCTAGTAAAAAAGCCATCAGGCAAGTGGTGGATGGTAACCGATTTAAGGGCCATTAACACTGTAATTAAGCCTATGGGGGCCGTCCAGCCCAGCATGCCTGCCCCTGCTTTAACACCTAAAAATTGGCCTCTCATCGTTATTGATCTTAAAGATTGGTTGTTTACATACTGCTTTACATAAATCGGATTGAGAAAAAAATTGCTTTTACTGTACCATCTCTGAACAATCAAGAGCCTGCAGTACATTATCAACAGAAAGTACTTCCTCAGGGAATGCTGAATAGCCGGACAATCTGCCAGCTTTATGTTGGACACGTGCTTTCACCAGTTCGAGCCCAATTTCCCCAGGCCTATATTATTCATTATATTGATGATATTTTAATTGCTGCCCCCACTGATAAAGAATTAATTGACTGTTACCAAATTTTGAGCCACTGTGTTACAGAGGCTGGATTACACATCACTCAGGATAAAATTCAACAGACTACTCCCGTTCAATATTTTAGGAATGGTGGTAGATAAACAACATATTCAACCTCAAAAAGTTCAAATTAGGAGAGATTCTTTGAGAATTTTAAGTGACTTACAAAAACTTTTGGGTAACATTAATTATTTAAGACCTACTTTAGGTATTCCAACCTATGCACTGTCTAACTTGTTTTCTATGCTGCAGGGAGATTCTGATCGCTGCAGTCCCAGGATTTTGACCCCTCAGGCTTTATTAGAACTGGAATTCGTAGAGGAAAGAATCCAGACTGCCCAGTTTTCTAGGGTTCAGCCGCTTCAGCCTTTTCAGTTTCTGGTTTTCGCTTCATTACACTCCCCTACTGGACTAATAGTCCAACATAATGATTTAGTAGAGCAGTGTTTTCTTCCTCATTCTGTGTCAAAAACTTTGTCTATCTGGACCAAATATAGCCATCTTAATTGGACGGGCTCGGTGTAGAATATTTCAAATTTCCGGATTTGATCCAAATTTAATTGTAGTGCCTTTAAATCGGCTCGAAGTTCAAGCTGCCTTTCAACATTCCGTACTGTGGCAAATTCACTTGACTGATTTCATTGGCATTATTGACAATCATTAGCCAAAGAACAAATTATTTGATTTTATAAAAATGACATCTTGGGTGGTCCCTTGATTAACCAAAGATCAGCCCATTCCTGAGGCCATTACCGTGTTCACTGATGGCTCCAGTAATGGTAATGCTGGTTATATAGGTCCTCCAGACAAGCTTATTTCTACCCCTTATACCTCTGCTCAAAAGGCAGAGTTAATTGCTGTGATTACCGCATTACAGGATTTCCCCAAACCTTTAAATATTGTCTCTGATTCTGCTTATGTTGTACATGCCACTAAAAATATAGAAATTGCTACTATCAAACATATTGATGATTCTGAATTGGCTTCTTTATTTTCAAGGTTACAACAGGTGGTTCGCCAACATAGACACCCTGTCTATATAACACATATAAGGTCTCATACCACTTTACCAGGACCCATGTCTGCCAGTAACCATAAAGTCGACCGCTTGGTCTCTTTTGCAACGCAAGAAGCTCAGGAGTTCCATAATCTCACTCGTGTCAATGCTGCTGGATTAAAAGACACATTTGCTCTTACCTGGAAACAGGCTAAGTTTATTGCTCACAGCTGCCCTCAGTGTCAGGTCTTCGTACTTCCAAATCAGGAACCTGGTGTTAATTCCAGAGGCCTAACTCCTAATGCTTTATGGCAAATGGATGTGACCCATGTTATCTCCTTTGGCAGACTGTCATATGTGCATGTTTCTGTAGATACCTTCTCAGGTTTTATCTGGGCTACTTGCCAAACAGGGGAAGGCACGGCCCATGTTAAAAAACATCTGTATTCTTGCTTTGCAGTTATGGGGCTTCCATACCAAATAAAGACAGACAATGCCCCTGGATATGTTAGTAAGGCTTTTGATTTATTTATGCAACAGTGGGGAATTTCCCATATTACTGGAATCCCTTACAATCCTCAGGGACAGGCTGTGGTGGAATGGGCCAATTGCACTTTAAAAATCCAATTGTCCAAACAGTCTGAACAACAAAAACATAATTTACCTCCCCTCCTCCACTCCCAATTACATTTGGAATTGTTTACTTTTAATTTTTTAAATATTTCTAAAGATAATAATCTAACTGCAGCCAAACACCATTATACAGGCAAAAAATTCTCCCTAAATGAAGGCAAGCCAGTGTTATGGAAAAATTCCCAAACCAATACCTGGGAACCTGGCACAATTATGATGTGGGGAGAGGATATGCTTGTGTTTCACCAGGAGATCATCAATCCTCTGTCTGGGTAACCACCAGGAGACTCAAGCTTCAGGTGAATACTGACAACGAAAACCACAGGGAAAAGATGTCCATGTCAGAGACCGCCCTCAGACATGGAGAGATCTGTGCCAACTCCTCAGAAGCAAGCACACTGTTCTCTTCCTCCTTCAGCACTCAATCCCGCTTACAATAGGTCTTATTTAATGATTCTCAATGATTCTCTTCCTTATACTTTCTGTCTCACCAGTTTCCTCTCACACTGATTTACCTGCTACACAAAATTATTCTTATTGGTCTTACGTACCTTTTCCTCCACTTATTCAACCTCTCACCTGGATAGATGCTCCTGTGGAAATCTACACTAACAATAGTGTGTGGATGCCTGGAGCTACAGATGACCGTTGCCCTGCCCAAGCAGGAAAAGAAGGCACTGCATTTAAAGTTACCATGGGTTATAAGCACCCCACTCTGTGCCTCGGACATACACCTGGTTGTATCCATCTAGAAACTCAAGTCTGGGCTGCTTATCTTCCGGAGAGATCAGTTACAGAGGAACCGGGACATTTGGTCTCTGGCCTCTCCCTTTCTCCTTTAAAACAAATGATAGCGGGAGTAATGGGAGATACCCCATACTTTCAATATAAACCTGCAGGAAAACTATGCCCTAAACATTTTGAGGACCCATCTAAAATTTTAATTTGGGAAGACGGTGTTAACTCACATGCAGTAATATTAAAAAATGACTCATATGGTTTAGTAATAGACTGGGCACCAAAGGGCTATTTAAAAAATAATTGCTCCTCTGGTAGAAAAGAATGCCTGGAGGCTACTTATTTTGTTTCTTATTGGGAGAATGAGAATCATCATTCTACTCTGCATAGGAGGTTCAGCTCATTCTTTCCCTTAAAATAGAAAGATAAAAGCATTATCCCCGCCCCCGAGGCCTCGTATGATACTCCCCATTCTGAGCCCAGAACATCCAGAACTTTGGAAATTGGCTATTGCCATGTCTGGACTGCGAGTATGGGAAGGGGAAACTATTCTGTCTGTTGTCCCCACTTACTGCCCCCGTCTCTCAGTATCAGCATAGATCCAGACAGTCTGCTTTACTTACCTCCAACCTGACTGTTCCCATACAGAGTTGTGTTAAGCCTCTTTACAAGCTGTTAGTGGGAAATATCAAAATTTGGACAGACAATCAAACTGTCCAATGCATTAATTGTCATTTATACACTTGTATTAACTCCCATTTTGACTCCAGGAAAAGTGTAACGTTGGTTCAAGATTGAGAAGGAATCTGGATTCCGGTAACTTTGCTCAGACCTTGGGAATCCTCCCCCTCAATACATTTAATTAACGAAGTGTTACAGCGAATTCTAAAAAGATCTAAGAGATTTGTTTTCACTTCAATCACTGTGATCATGGGCCTAATTCCAGTCACTGCACTGGCCACCACTGCCGGAATGGTGTTACATCTATCTATTTAAACGGCTCATTTTGTTAATGATTGGCAAGCCAATTCCACCCAAATGTGGAATTCTCAACAAGGTACTGATCAAAACTTGGCTAATCAAATTAATGATTTAAGACAGTCTGTTATTTGGCTTGGAGATCGGGTAGTGAGTCTCGAACATCGCATGCAAATGCAGTGCGACTGGAATACTTCTGATTTCTGTATTGCCCCGTATTCCTATAACAAGACTGATCATTCACGGGAAATGGTCAAAGGACACCTTCTGGGTAGGGAAGGTAATTTATCACTGGACATAACTAAATTAAAGAAACTAATTTTTGAAGGCTCTCAAGCTCATTTATCCATTGTGCCTGGAGCTGAGGCGTTAGATCAGGTGGCAGAAAATCTTTATGGACTAAATCCCATGACTTGGATTAAGTCTATTGGTGGTTCCACTGTAGTAAATTTTGGAATTATGTTTCTCTGTTTAATCGGCTTGTCTTTAGTGTGCCGGACCAGTCAAAGAATCCTGCATCAAAATCGAGAGAACGAACAAGCCTTCATCATCATGGAACTTCATATAAAAAGAAAGGGAGAGATGTTCCAAGAAGTCAGGGACCCTGAACAGAGGGACCAGCTGAAGCCATGGCAGAAGAACATCATTTGTGAAGATTTCATGGACATTTATTAGCTCCCCAAATTAATACTTTCATAATTTCTAATGCCTATCTTTACTGCAATCTCTGAACATAAATTGTGAAGATTTCATGGACACTTATCACTTCCCCAATCAATACTCTTGTGATTTCCTATGCCTGTCTTTACTTTAATCTCTTAATCCCATCATCTTCATAAACTGAGGATGAAGCTGAGGATAAGCTGAGGACCCTGTGATGATTGCGTTAACTGCACAAATTGTTTAAACAATATGAAATCTGGGCACCTTGAAAAAAGAACAGTATAAACAGAGATGTTCAGGGAACAAGGCAGATAACCATTAGGTCTGGCTGCCTGTGAGCTGGGCGGAACAGAGCCATATTTCTCTTCTTTCAAAAGCAAATAGGAGAAATATCACTGAATTTTTTTCCTCAGGAAGGAACATCCCTGAGAAAGGGAATGCATTCCCAAGGGGAGGTCTCTAAAATGGTCGCTTTGGGAATGTCTGTCTTTTACGGTTGTAGATAAGGGATGAAATAAGCCCCAGTCTCCTGTGGCATTCCCAGGCTTATCAGGACAAGGAAATTCCCACCTAATACATTTTGGTCAGACCGGTTGTCTGCTCTCAAACCCTGTCTCCTGATAAGATGTTATCAACGACAATGCGTGCCCAAAACTTCATTAGCAATTTTAATTTTGCCCCGGTCCTGTGATCTCACCCTGCCTCCATTTGCCTTATGATATTTTATTACCTTCTTAAGTATGTGATCTCTGTGACCCACACCCCATTCGTACACTCCCTCCCCTTTTGAAAATCACTAATAAAAACTTGCTGGTTTTGCGGCTTGAGGGGCATCATGGAACCTGCTGACATGTGATGTCTCCTGCAGACACCTAGCTTTAAAATTTCTCTCTTTTATACTCTCCCTTTATTTCTCAGACTGGCCGCACTTAGGGAAGTAGAAAAGAACCTACGTGAAATAACGTTGAATTATCAGGGGTTGGTTTCCCCCGATAATCATGCATGTGGCTGACCTGCAATGAAAGATACATGCACAGCTTTGCCAGGTGTCTGCTGTTAAAGTGAGGGCATTGATTGGAAAAGAATGGGACCCTGTAACTTGGAATGGGGACATGTGTGAGGATCCTGAGAAGCTGGGGACACCAAGTTTGTAAACTCTAATGAATCTTTTTTGCCAGAAGGAACAGCTTTCCCCATCCTCAGTGGTGGCAACATCCCCTCCCTGGCCCATGCTGCCATCAACCTTTCCACCTTTGTCTCAGGAGATAAACCCTGCACTGCCTGAGGCAACAGTGATGGCCTCCCCTGAGGCAGCTGCAAGGCAAAATGATGTTTATTCTCCTCAGTAGCCACCCCCAATACTCATTTGCTTCTCGACCTATAATAAAGTTCTGGCGAGCCCCTAGAGGCAAAGTTGACAGTGTGACCCAAGAGGAGGTGCACTACACTTGAACTGTGGAGTTCTCTAATTTATATAAACATAAATCTGGAGAACAGGCATGGGAATGGATATTAAGGGTATGGGATAATGGTGGAAGAAACAAAATTGGATCAGGCTGAATTTATCAATTTGGGCCCACTAAGTAGGGACTCTGTTTTTAATGTTGCAGCTTGGGGAGTTAGAAAAGGTTCTAATAGTTTATTCGTTTGGTTGAAATATGAATGAAAAGATGGCCTACTACAAGAAAGCTGGAAATGCCTGATCTCCCTTGGGTTAATGTAGAGGAAGGGATCCAAAGGCTTACGGAGATTGGGATGGTGGAGTGGATTAGACACTTTAGACCTACTCATCCCAGCCTTGGAGGGTCCAAAGATATACCCTTGACCAATGCCTTGCAAAATAGATTTGTGAGGGCAGCACCTGCATCTTTGAAAAGCCCTGTAATTGCTCTTCTCTGTACCTCAGATCTGACAGTGGGAACCGCAGTCACTCAAATACAAAATTTAAATACAATGGAAATAATTGGATCCCGAGGTGGCAGGGGCCAAGTAGTGGCACTCAACAATCAAAGGCAAGGTGGGTGTAAATACTATAATGGACAGCAGAGACAAAACAGCAATCAGAAAATTCTTACTCGTGTAGAGCTCTGGCATTGGCTAATTAATCATGGTGTTCCTAGAAGTGAAATTGATAGGAAGTCAATTGTATTCCTACTTAATTTTTCTAAGGAGAAAACTTCTAGGTCAAATGGACAAAAGAGTAATTTAAATTATAAAAACAGAGAATCACAGCCCCTCAATTAATTTCCAGACTTCAGCCAGTTTACAGACCCAGAACTCCTCGAATGAAGGGGAGGAAGGGTTCCCTTGAAGAAGGACCCCACTATATTACCGACAGTTTATGGTGATTCCTACCACATCCCCGTTCAACTCTACCATTTGGCCTGTGCAGAAGTCAGATGGATCTTGGAGAATGCCAGTGGATTATTTTAAGCTTAACCAAGTGGTGACTCCAATTGCAGCTACTGTACCAGATATGGTTTCACTGCTTGAGCAAATTAACGCGTCTCCTGGTACCTGGTATGCAACCATTGACTAAGCAAATGCCTTTTCCTCCTTACCTGTCCATAAGGCCCACCAGGAGCAATTTGACTCCAGCTGGCAAAGCCAGCTATACACCTTTACTGTCTTACCTCAGGAGTATATCACCTCTCCAGCTTTGTGTCATAATCTCATTTGGAGAGACCCTGATCACTTCTTGCTTCTGCAAGCTATCACACTGCTCTACTACACTGATGAAATTATGCTCATTAGATCCAGTGAGCAAGAAGTAGCAAACTCACTGGACTTAATGGTGAGACATTTGTATGCCAGAGGATGGGAAATAAATCTGACTAAAATTCAGGGACCTTCTACCTCAGTAAAATTTCTTGGGGTCCAGTAGTGTAGGGCCTATCAAGATATTCCTTCTAAGGTGAAGAGTAAGTTGCTGCATTTGGCCCCTCCTACAACCAAGAAGGACGCACAATGCCTGGTGGGCCTATTTGGATTTTGGAGGCAACACATTCCTCATTTGGGTGAGTTACTACAGCCCATTTATTGAGTAACCCAAAAGGCTGCCAGTTCTGAGTGGGGTCCAGAACAGGAAAAGCCTCTCCAACAGGTCCAGACTCATATGCAAGCTGCTCTGTCACTTGGACTATATAACCCAGCAGATCCAATGGTGCTTGGGGTATCAGTGGCAGACAGGGATGCTGTTTGGAGCCTTTGGCAGGTCCCCATAGGTGAATCACAGCAGAGGCCTCTAGGATTTTGGAGCAAGGCCCTGCCATCTCCACCAGATAACTACTCTCCTTTTGAGAGACAGCTATTGGCCTGGTACTGGGCTTTGGTGGAAACTGAATGTTTTGACTATGGGTTATCAAGTCATCATGTGACCTGAAATGCCTGTCATGAACTGGGTGCTTTCTGATCCACCTAGCCATAAAGTGGGACATGCACAGAGGCACTCTATTATCAAATGGAAGTGGTATATACATGACCAGACTCCAACAGGTCCTGAAGGCATAAGTAAGTTACATGAGGAAGTGGTTCAAATGCCCATAGTCTCCACTCCTGCCACATGCCTTCCCTTCCCCAGTCGGCACTGATGGCCTCATGCAGAGTTCCCTATAATCAGTCAACAGAAGAAGAGAAGGCTAGGGCCTGTTTCACAGATGGTTCTGGACGATATGCAGGCACCACCCAAAAGTGGACAGCTGAAGCACTATAGCCCTTTTCTAGGTCATCCCTGAAGGACAGCAGTGAAGGGTAATCTTCCCAGTGGGTAAAACTTCGAGCAGTGCACCTGGTTGTGCACTCTGAATGGAAGGAGAAACGGCCAGATGTGCAATTATATACGGATTCATGGACTGTAACCAATGGTTTGGCTAGATGGTCAGGGACTTGGAAGAAGCATGATTGGAAAATTGGTGACAAAGAAATTTGGGGAAGAGATATGTGGATGGATCTCTTTGAGTGGTCAAAAACTGTGAAGATATTTGTATGCCATGTGAGTACTCACCAGTGGGTGACCTCAGCAGAGGAGGAGTTTAGTAATCAAGTGGCTAGAATGAACTGTTTCGTGGACACCACTCAGCCTCTTTCCCCAGCCACCCATCATCACCCAATGGGCCCATGAACAAAGTGGCCATGGTAGCACGGATGGAGGTTACGCATGGGCCCAGCAACATTGGACTGAGTGTCCAATTTACCAGCAGCAGAGACCAACACTGAGCCCTCAATATGGCACCATTTCTCAGGGTGATCAGCTAGCTACCTGGTGGCAGGTTGATTATATTCAGCCTCTTCCATCATGGAAGGGCAGAGGTTTGTCCTCAATGGAATAGACACTTACTCTGGATATAGGTTTGCCTATCCTGCACGCAATGCTGCTGCCAAGACTACTGTCCGTGGATTCCTGGAATGCCTTATCCACCATCATGGTATTCCACACGGCATTGCCTCTGACCAAGGCACTCACTATATGGCTAAACAAGTGCAGCAGTGGGCTGATGTTCATGGAATTCACTGGTCTTTCCATGTTCCCCACCATCCTTAAGCAGCTGGATTGACAGAACAGTGGAATGGCCTTTTGAAGTTACAATTACAACACCAACTAGGTGACAATACTTTGCAGGGCTGGGGCAAATTTCTCCAGAAGGCTGTGTATGCTCTGAATAAACATCCAATTATGTGGTACTTTTTCTCCCATATTCAGGATTAATGGATCTAGGAATCAAGGGGTGGAAGTGGAAGAAGCACCACTCACCATCACTCCTAGTGATCCATTAGCAAAATCTCTGGCTTCCTGTTCCTGCAACATGACATTCTGCTGTCCTAGAGGTCTTACTTCCAGAGGAAGAAACACTGCCACCAGGACTCACAACTTAACGATTCCATTAAACTGGAAGACTGCCACATGGACACTTTGGGCTCCTCCTACCTTTAAGTCAACACGCTAAGAATGGAGTTACAGTGTTGTCTGGGGTGACTGACCCAGACTATCAAGATGAAATCAGTCTACTACTCCATAACGAAGGTAAGGAAGAGTATGCATGGAATACAGGAGATCCGTTAGGGTGTCTCTTAGTATTACCATGCCCTATAATTAAAGTCAACGGGAAACTACAATAGCCCAATCCAGGCAGGACTACAAATGGTCCAGACCCTTCAGGAATGAAGGTTTGGGTCACTCCACCAGGAAAAAAACCACGACCTGCTGAGGTGCATGCTGAAGGCCAAGGAAATACAGAATGAGTAGTAGAAGAAGGCAGTCATCAATACCAGCTATGACCACATGGCCAGCAGCAGAAATGAGGACTGTAACTGTCATCAGTATTTCCTCCTTCTTTTGTTAAAAACATGTTGTGCATGTACACACTTGTACTAATATCTTACTTTATTTCCTTTTCTTTTATCATGTTACATAAGATTTACTGACTTCATATCAGCATTTAAGTATAGTTCACTTTATGGAACAGTATTTGGGTTGGGGATTGGTGCATCTCCTATTGTACGAAAGACAGCTGTATTATGTTAGCTGTAATTATGACCTTATTATTGTCTTTATTTGAAGATTGTGTATGATCTCAGGAGATGTGTATGGGTTCAAGTTGACAAGGGGTGGATTTGTGATGGTTTATACTGAGTGTCAACTTGATTGGATTGGAGGATGTGAAGTATTAATTCTGGGTGTGTCTGTGAGGGTGCTGCCAAAGGAGATTAACATTTGAGTCAGTGGGCTGGGGAAGGCAGACCCACCCTTAATCTGGTGGACACCATCTAATCAGCTTCCAGCAAATATAATGCAGGCAGAAAAATGTGAAAAGGTGAGACTGGCCTAGCCTCCCAGCCTAAATCTTTCTCCCATGCTGGATGCTTCCTGCCTTGGAATATGGGACTCCAAGTTCTTCAGTTTTGGGACTTGGACTGGCTCTTCTTTCTTCTCAGCTTGCCTACAGTGGGACCTTGTGATTGTGTAAGTTAATAATTTAAGTAAACTCCCCTTTATATATAGATATATGTGTATATATATGTGTGTGTGTGCGTGGTGTGTGTATATACACACACACACACCCTATTAGTTCTGTCCCTCTAGAGACCCCTACAACAACCACCAAGAAAATGGGAGACAATATTCACAAACTATGCATCCAAAAAAGGTCTAATAACCAGAATCTATAAGGAACTTAAACAAATCAACAAGCAAAAATCAGCCACATTACAAAGTGGGCGAGTGACATGAACAGAAAAACTACATATTGAGTACTATGCTAACTTCCTATTGAGTACTATGCTCACTACCTGGGTGATGGGATCAACTGACAAACTTCAGCATCACGCAATATACCCATGTGAAAAACCAGCACATGTACCCCCTGAATCTAAAATAAAAGTTAAAATTTAAAAAAAAGTTTCCAGCAAAACTTTATCCTTTGATGCTCCACAAACATAGATATAAAAAGTTTTTGCTTCAATTTCAAAAAGTTGAGTCACTACATGAAGATATGTGTAAGTCATCGGTTGATACTGACATGATGAACCATCAAACAAGTGTACTGATGTTTTGGAGAGGCATCAATCAACCAAGGAGACTGAAACTTCACTCCATTAATATTTTCAAACCGAACAATACTACGAAATTTCATGCAAAATATATATTATCAAATCTCCTTCAAACCTTTCAATAACTTGACATTGCTTGCAGCATGAAATCCTAAATCTTTATACATGTCCCAAAAGGTCCTTGATCACTTCTCCATCCTCCTCCTCTACATGGGAGCCTTTCCATCACTTCCTTCCTCTCCCTTCTATTTAGCCAACTCTAGTCATTCTTTGTGCCTCAGCTTAAATTCCAGTGTCTCAGGGAACCCTTCCCAAACCCACAGAGGGGATCACATACTCTAACTACATGCATTCATTGTACATTGCCCTTTCCTTTTAGCACTTGTATAACTGATTTCAATAATTATGGTCTAATTAGTTGCTTACTATTTCTGCCCCATTTAGATTCAAAGCTCCATTAGAGCTGAATCTGTGTCTAATGCTTAGCAAGCATTAAGCACATACTAGATATTTGGTAAAATCGAGGAAAATAAATTAATGTGTAAACCCAATGAGACCAAAACTGAGCTGTGTGCTTTTCTATATTCCAGTTCAGCCATCAGCTTCCTCTGTGACAATCTAAATGACTAATGATAATTTATTATTGAGGGGAAAAAAGGAAATCACCAATAACAGAGCATTCATAAATGTAGACTAAATGTTCATTATCCTTTGAACAGAAACAGAAGTTGGGGCAAAATCTTCAACAAAAAAAAATTTCCGGGTGCCTTTAAAATATTTTTTCTATTTCTTTCCTATTAAAAAACAGTATTTACAAGAACAATATAAATGTACCTACAAATCCCACATCCAAAACAACCACAATCACATGTTTTATTAGCATTTATGTGTTGATTATTACCTCACAGGAAAGAATTATATATAGTTCTGCAACTCACCATCCTTTAAGCTATCAATTAAATAACTATTTTGAATATTTATGCTGTTTCTACTTTTCCTATTACAATCAATGTAGAACATCAACAGGCTAATATATGAAATGGGAATTAAAAGACAAAAACTTTAAACCATCTTCTTGCATTCTTAAAATAAGAAAAATAATTTCAAGATTTATAATCTGTAGCAAAAGTACCTCATAGCATAGCACATCAAAATTACTGGTACAAAAATGAACAACAATTTAAAAACCCAAAAACTTTTTTAAGAAAAGGAATAACGCGCATATTCACTGTATCCAAACTGTTGTTTGAATTGAACTGTCATGCTAGCCAACTGGCTTTAAACTAACCTCTGTTTTGGTGAAACCAGCTTCTAATCATAACTGTTTGTGCCAACTCCTCCCATCTCAGGGCTCTGGTAGAAGTCAATCACAGGAGCTCTGCTTTCCTGCCTTTGCTCATGTTGCTCCCCAGCCACGACAGCACCACCTTTATTCTCTCATGTGCCCCCAGTGCCTACAGCAGTAGTTCCCAAACTAGCCAGCATCAGAATTACCCGGGGAGCTAATCCAAACACAGATTTCCAGGCTCCTCCACCAGAGTTTCTGATTTAGCAAGTCTGGGGTGAGACCCGACCCATGACATTTATAACCAGTTCGCAGGTGATGTTCATGTTACTGGTCTGGGGATCACACTTTCAGAATCAGCGGCCTAGTTCAACAACTGCAAGAAAATACTTCCCAGTTTTCATGCCTCTTCATGACCTCAAGTCTCACAGTCTTGTCTTCATAAATCTACACCATCCCATTTAACACTCGATTACACACCTGAGTCACTGCTCTCTAAAGGTTTCATATATTCTTTCACCACAAAATGAGAAGTTTCTCAAGGTCAGTAGCACAAGAAATATTACTCTGGTGACACAGATTACTCAGGACACAGCAGATAGAGAGCGGGGACTCAATATCTCAGTCCAGTCAGAATGGCTAAAAATAAACAACGTGGATTCTTCAATCTCAAGCAAATTTAATTTATTTTAAAATTCGTACTTGCTAAACATTATACTGGATTTTTTCAAATATATAGTCACAAAATATTAAAATAACCTTATTCTTTGATGATGTGTTTATCTGACTTCCCCTATATGAAAGTGATCTTCTTGAGAGAAGCAAGTTTATACAGTAATATGTCACTTAATGGTGAGATACAGTCTGAGAAATGCATTGCTGTGATTTCACTGTCACAAGAACATCATAGAGTGACCTGCACAAACCTAGATGGTAGAGCCTACTTCACCTAGGCTATAAGGTGGTATAGCCTATCTCTTCCAGGCTCCAAACCTGTATAGCATGTGACTGTACTGAATACTGTAGGTAGCTATAATACAATGGTAAATATCTGTGTGTCTAAACATATCTAAACATAGAAAAGGCACAGGAAAGAGATGGCATTACAGTCTTATGGGACCACTGTCGTAGAGGTGGACTATAGCAAATTCCTTGTTCTCCAATTATACACTCACAGTGGGTACTCGGTAATACTTGTTCATTGGCATACTAAATGACTAGCCAGAAAATGAATAGTACTGGCATTTACTTGAGAGGTGCAACCCTCTCAAGTGGATGTTTCTAGAAATAATTATTCAATCTTAGGTCAAATAATTTAGATGATTGTTAAATCTTCAGGAAGCTTTTAAGAAGCAGATTCTTTTTAACTTGGAAATGGTTTTGCCACTTATATTTCACAGGTTTTTAATTTATTTTTAAAAATCACTTCAGAAATCAATCTAGTCTGCAACAAAGCTATTATATTTATTTGAATTCATTTCATATTCTCTAACATTATTTGTGATAATATGACAATCTATAAAATTACCAAAATTCAAATAAATGTGGTTGAACTGCTATGAATCCTTGGTCAAAAGGCACAAGTGATTTCCCTAACCTGGCCAAATACTCTCAGAAAGAATATATCAGATGAGAATGGGCAATTTTATGGTGGTATGCTCATAGACTAACCAAGAAAAATGAAAGAAGACTCAAACAAAACCAGATACGACAAAGGAGACATTTTAACAGATACCACAGAAATGTAAAGGATCATTAGAAACTGCTATGAGTAAAGATATGGTAATAAGTTGGAAAGCCAAAAAGAAACAGATAAATTCCTAGACACACACAACCCAACATGATTGTACCAGGAAGAAATAGAAAACCTGAAGAGACCAATAACAAGTAACAAGATTGATGCAATAATAAAAAGTCTTCCATCAAAAAAAAAAAAAAAAATCTAGAACCTGACAGTTTCATTGATGAATTTCACAAAATACTTAAATAACCAACCCCAATTCTATTCGAAGTATTTCAAAAAACTGAGGAGGAGAAAATACTTTCAAACTCATTCTATGAGGTCAGCATTATCCTGATTCCAAAACCAGACAAAAACACAACAGAAAAAAGAAAATTACAGGCCAGTATCACTAATGAACATAGATACAAAAATCCTCAACAAAATACTACAAAACTAAATTCTATAATACATTAAAAATCCATTCATCATAATTAAGCAAGATGCATATTAAACATGTAAAGATGGTTTCAATATATGCAAATCAATAAACATGATATATCACATGAATAGAATCAGACAAAAAACATGATCATTTGAATAGATGCTGAAAAAGCAGTCAATAAAATTCAACATTCCTTTATGATAAAAACGCATAGCAAACTGGCTATAGAAGAAACATACCTCAAAACAATAAAGGCCATATGCAACAAACCTATAGCTAGCATGACACTGAACAGGTAAAGACTGAAGTCTTTCTTGTAAGATCTAACAAGACAAGGATGCCTGCTTTCGCAACTTATTCAATATAGTACTAAATATGTGATTTCCATTTCTGAGTTATTTAAGATAATGGTTTCTAGTTCCAACTACATTGCTGCAAAAGACATGATTTCATTATTTTCTATGGCTGAGTAGTATTCTATGGGGTGTGTGCGTGTGTGTGTGTGTACACACACCACATTTTCTTTGTCCAATCTGTTGATAAGAACTTAGGTTGGTTCCATATTTTTGCTATTGTGAATAATGCTGTAATAAACATACAAGTACAGATATCTTTTTTATATAATGATTTATTTTCCTAGGAATAAACTTAACCAAAGAAGTGGAAGATACCTACAATTAAAACTATAAAACATTGATGAAACAAACTGAAAACAAAAAACATGGAATTATGCTCATGGATTGGAAGAATCATATACTATTAAAATGTTCATACTACCCAAAGCAATCTACAGATTAAATGCAATCTCTCTCAAAATAGAGATTTTGAGAGAGGACAGAAAGGACAGTCTCTTCCTGTGGAAGAGGAAAACTGGATATCCATATGCAGAAGATGATAACCTACACCCCTATCTCTCACCTTATACATAAATCAAAATGGATTAAATACTTAAATGTAAGACCTAAAACTAAGAAACTACTACAAAAAACATTGGGGAAATGCAACAAGGCATTGGTCTGGACAAAGAATTTTTACGTAAGACCTCAAAAGCACAGGCAACCAAAGCAAAAATTGACATGTGATCACCTCAAGCTTAAAAACTTCTGCAAAGCAAACAAAGTGAAGAGACAATCTACAGAACAGGAGAAAATATCTGCTAACTATTCAACTGACAAAAAATTAATAACCTGAGTATATAAGGAACTCAAACAGATCAATAGTAAAAAAAAAAAAAAAAAAAAATCTGAGCAAAAAATTAGCAAAAGATCTGAATAGGTATTTCTCAAGAGAAGAAAGACATACAAATACCCAACAGGTATATGAAAAAAGGCTCAATATCACTACTCATCAGGAAAATGCAAATCAAAACCACAGTGAGATATCATCTTACCTCAGTTAAAATGACTATTGTCAAAAAGACAGGAAACAACAAATGCTAGTGAAGAAAGGGGAATGCTCGTATACTATTGGTAGGAATGTAAATTACTACAGCCATTATGGAAAACAGTATGGAGGTTCCTCAAAAAACTAAAATCAGAACTACCATAAAATGCAGTGGCACTGCTGAGTAGTTATCTCAAAGAAAGGAAATCAGCATATCAAAGATATATCTGTCCTCCCATGTTTATTGCAGCACTATTCACAGTAGCCAAATATGTAATCAACCTAAGCACCCATTAATGGGTGAATGGATAAAGAAAATGTGAGATATATATATATATAAAATGAATATTAGTCAGCCATGAAAAATACAATCCTATCATTTGCAGCAACATGGATGGAAGTGCAGAAAGACAAAAATTGCGCGTTCTTACTCATATGTGAGAGGCTAGAAAAGGGATCTCATGAAAGAAGAGAATAAGCTGGTAGTTACCAGAGGCTGGGAACACCAGTGAGAAGAAATTGTTCAGAGTGGTTGGTTAACAGGTACAAAATTATAGTTATATAGAAGGAATAAGATCTAGTATTTGTTAGCACAATAGGGGGACCAATTATTAAACGTGAGTAGTAGGTTTGGGATATTCTCAACACAAAGAAATGATAAATGTTTGCAGTAGTGGATATCTCAATTACCCAGATTTGATTATTACATTGTATGCTTGTATCAAATATCACCTGTACCTCATAAATATGTATAATTACTATGTATTCATAATAATATATTCATAATTTTAAAATTTAAAATACGTAAATACCAAAGATCCATCTTTATGATAATGTGAACACACAATTAACAAAAATAATGGAATATGCCAAATAACTCTTTATAGATGAATTCGTATCTTTATCTTCTTTCTAGTTACCAGATGGTGGACTCATGTTTATTTATAATTCAGATCAAGGCATTCAACACATTTTCTGGTTTCCATTACCAAAAAATATAAATAAAATATATGAAAATTCCATGTAAGAATGTAATTTCAACATCTGAGACAAAAAAGTTGAAGGAAAAAGAGAAAAGTGTCCAAAATTAGGTTCTACGCAAACCATTTCAAAAATGTGGTTTGTTTCTTATCATGAAAATATACTAATAGTTAATATATTATTTATTAGTATCCCACTTACTAAACTTTCCAACACTGCACGTTTTGGCAAAGTAATTTATGCCCCGTTAATTTAATATCCTTCTTCCTTATATAAACTAGCACAGAAACCATCTGTTACATATTAAACCACACAAATGCAATTTAATCTGAATTTTAGACTATCAAATTGTAGGTTTAGGGGGCATAATTTAAATCCTACTTATTCTAAGAATAAAATATCTAACTGCTTTATTTGTATGAAAATTAAATCCCAATTCTAGAATCATTGAAAGGAAAACATATATAATAAACTACATTATTTGAGAAAGAAAGAAAACTTCATTTATTTGTTGGAAAAAACTTAAGGTATCAGGCAGCACAAATATTTTCATTATTAATTATCTGAATTTATAGGTACAACGATAGTGATATGGTCTGTTGTTGAATATTTTAGACACAATCATAGTAATAAAATTACTGACCACAAAAGGTGGCATTCTACTTACAATTCTTAAATGATTGTGGGTTCATTAATCACCCTCTGGAACACTAAGTAACTTACCTTTAAGAAATTAATGTTATAATTACAGTTGAGGCTTTTAAGAAATTAATCCACTTATTTTAAATATTATTCTAGTAGAAAAAGATGCCAAATATAGTCATGCTACCATCCACTTCTTCACGAACCCTTTCTAATACCACCAACACTGTCAACTCATAACTTTTTACATTAGGGGCCAAAAGGAGATACTGCTGATTGTCAAGGTAACTCATGATTCTTCCTATATATAACTGAAATACTGGAATGGCATTAGTGGTGGGAAATTGTTTTCCATTTCGAATATTCTTATAAGAAATGCAAAACAATGGACCTTCATTGTATCTTAATGTTTATTTAATAATATATTTATACTTTGTATAAATATAGATGTGTAAATGTTAAATCATTTAGTAATCTGAGTCTTGAAGGGTACCAGCTGGACAAAATTTACTGTCAAATTTACTTTGCCTAAAAATACAACATTTAGTGGGCAATATATGCCTAGATAATTTTCTTTTTTTTCCCCAAGTTTTTTCAAAATGAATGTATAGCTGTTTGATGAAACCTGTTTAAAACTCTGCTTCGAAGCTATATTTTATTCTGAGGATGTATCGGCCTTAATGCTTTCTGAGGAAGTTTTTATATATTCCCTAAATGAGTACAACAGGTTATAAAATAAATAAATGCAGTCTCTAATTTCCATATATCACTGAAAAAATGGTGGTTTGGAATTTAGGTTCAGAGATCAACTTTTAAAAGGCAATTTTCCTCTCAACTGTAGATAGAATTTTATGTATCTGAAATGAAAATGCTGTGAAAGCAATATAATTAAACTGAAGAGTTAGAAAAAAAAAGACTCCGAAATTTAAATCTTTGAGGACTTGTCATGTTACACATTTCCCAAAACCTCCTTCTCCCTATCTGTTGAAACAAAATAGACAGTAACTCGCTGTAATCTCCCCTTTCTCGGAAGACTCTTCCCTGACAGGGAAACTACAAGTTTGGACTTTGCTTAAACCCACTGCCAGACTAACTAGAAGAAAGTAGTAAATTACAACTCCTTCCTTCTATTTGTAGACTGAGAACGCTTTAACAATTTAATAATCCCAGCACCTAAACAGAACTTGACACACAGTTTGCTGAATGAATGAAAACACAACGGACCAGTGGGAATTAAAATACATACTGGCCAGAAGCAGTGCAGCATGGCTGGTAATCCCAGCACTCTGGGAGGCTGAGGTGGGGGGATCACTTAAGGTCAGGAGTCGGAGACCAACCTGGCCAACATTTTGAAACCCCGTCTCTAATAAAAAAAATACAGGCCAGGGGCAGTGGCTCACGCCTGTAATCCCAGCACTCTGGGAGGCCGAGGCGGGCAAATCGCGAGGTCAGGAGATCAAGACCATCCTGGTTAACACGGTGAAACCCCGTCTCTACTAAAAACACAAAAAATTAGCTGGGCGCGGTGGCGGGTGCCTGTAGTCCCAGCTACTCGGGAGGCTGAGGCAGGAGAATGGCGTGAACCCGGGAGGTGGAGCTTGCAGTGAGCCGAGATCGCCCCACTGCACTCCAGCCTGGGTGACAGAGCAAGACTCCCTTCTCAAAAAAAAAAAAAAAAAAAAAAAATACAAATAGTAGCCGGGTGTGGTGGTGTGCACCTGTAATCCCAGCTACTCCAGAGGCTGAGGCAGGGGAATCACTCGAACCTTGAGGCAGAGGCTGCAGTGAGCTGAGAGCGCACCACTGCACTCCAGCCTGGACGACAGAGCAACACTTTGCTCAAAAATCAATCAACCAATCAATCTATGATATAATATCTTCCCTCAAGAGGCTATTAAATGAATATGAGGGAGAGAAGCATAAAAATAGCTCTGTGTCCCTGTAGTATGAGAATCAAATGTAGCGACCCTCAGGCTGTTTCACTTGGAGGTTTAGTATTTAACCCTCCCTAGTTTATTCATTCATTCAAAAATGTGAGGAATACAAAAATTACGATGATACACGTAGTTCATGCCTTCAATTTGATCTCACAGTAAGTGTCTCATGATTCTATCGAGATTCAGATGCTGGACCCTTAGTGATCCTTTAGCTTCCCTTTGCAAGTTTAGTCAAATATAAATCCATTTGAAACAAAATAAAAATTCTGCTACGATACTCAAATCAAGTATGGTCAGTGTTCACACCGCTTACAGTTGTTTTTTCCTTTTATTATTATTTTTGACTTACAATAATTGTACATATTTATGGGGTACAGTGTGTTACACGGTTTTACTTCATTTTCTTTTTTCTAAAGACAAAAAATGAAATAATTTAGATAGGCTTGTCTCATTTTCAACAAGCTAGCCTCCCAATATCTTCTATCTGTCACAGTTTCTGTTTCTGGTTCCACTCATGGAAATAAACACACTTCCTGAAAATCCTTTCCACAAAAATTTTCTTCCTCAAAAAGTTTTCAGTGAAGCAACATGGAAAGAGAATAAGGCATACTTGAGAACGGGACTTTCTTTTTGTTTTGGTTTGGTTTTGTGTTTGTTTGTTTGTTTGAGATAGAGTCTCGCTCTGCTGCCCAGGCTGGAGTGCAGTGGTGTGATCTCTGCTCACTGCAACCTCCAGCTCCCAGGTTCAAGTGATTACTGTGCCTCAGCCTCCCAAGGAGCTGGGATTACAGGCATGCGCCACCACGCTTAGCTAATTTTTGTATTTTTTAGTAGAGACAGGGTTTTACCATGTTGGCCAGGCTGGTCTCAAACTCCTAACCTCAAGGGTTTTGCCCACCTCGGCCTCCCAAAGTGCTGGGATTATAGTCATAAGCCACAGCGCCCAGAGAACAGGACATTTATTGCCTTCAGAAATAATGCCACACATCTACAACCATCTGATATTTGACAAACCTGAGAAAAACAAGAAATGGGGAAAGGATTCCCTATTTAATAAATGGTGCTGGGAAAATTGGCTAGCCATAAGTAGAAAGCTGAAACTGGATCCTTTCCTTACTCCTTATACGAAGATTAATTCAAGATGGATTAGAGACTTAAATGTTAGACCTAATACCATCAAAACCCTAGAAGAAAATCTAGGTAGTACCATTCAGGACATAGGCATGGGCAAGGACTTCATGTCTAAAACACCAAAAGCAACGGCAGCAAAAGCCAAAATTGACAAATGGGATCTCATTAAACTAAAGAGCTTCTGCACAGCAAAAGAAACTACCATCAGAGTGAACAGGCAACCTACAGAATGGGAGAAAATTTTTGCAATCTACTCATCTGACAAAGGGCTCATTTCCAGAATCTACAAAGAACTCAAACAAATATACAAGAAAAAAACAAACAACCCCATCCAAAAGTGGGGAAAGGATATGAACAGACATTTCTCAAAAGAAGACATTCATACAGCCAACAGACACATGAAAAAATGCTCATCATCACTGGCCATCAGAGAAATGCAAATCAAAACCACAATGAGATACCATCTCACACCAGTTAGAATGGCAATCATTAAAAAATCAGGAAACAATAGGTGTTGGAGAGGATGTGGAGAAATAGGAACACTTTTACACTGTTGGTGGGATTGTAAACTAGTTCAACCATTATGGAAAACAGTATGGCGATTCCTCAAGGATCTAGAACTAGATGTACCATATGACCCAGCCATCCCACTACTGGGTATATACCCAAAGGATTATAAATTATGCTACTACAAAGACACATGCACACGTATGTTTATTGCGGCACTATTCACAATAGCAAAGACTTGGAATCAACCCAAATGTCCATCAGTGACAGACTGGATTAAGAAAATGTGGCACATATACACCATGGAATACTATGCAGCCATAAAAAAGGATGAGTTTGCGTCCTTTGTAGGGACATGGATGCAGCTGGAAACCATCC